>NC_060279.1:89496323-89510111 GCF_021613505.1 Equus quagga | reverse complement strand
GTCCCCGTCCCCCTCTCTCTGGGTCCCCGTCCCCCTCTCTCTGGGTCTCTGTCTCGAAGTCCCGTCCGGCCCTCTGCCCCGCCTCCCGCTCTGCGTGTCTCCGAGACTCCCGCCCCCCCCAGACTTTGCCCCGCCCCAGGCAGGGCTGGAAAGTGGCGGATCCGGTTTGTCCGGGGCGGGTCTGGAACCCGGGTTCATAGACGGGATGTAAGGAACCGGATAGGTTGCGGCGGCTGCGGCAGCATGGTGGGCTCAGAGAAGGAACAGGTACAGCAACTGGACGCCCGGGACGGAGGGAACAGGGAGCTGGGGGCCTGGTCTCCTCGTTCCCAGAGAGGAGGGCGCTGGACACCCAGATTCTTGGGTCAGATGAAGGAGGGTGGGGGGGCCCGGACTCCTGGGTCTTTGTGGAGGGGTAGGAAGGGAGCTGGGAGGGGGTCGAGACTCCTGAGTCTGGGGGAGGAGGGCGCTGGGTCCCAGATTCCTGGGTCCCAGGGCGGGGCGCGGGGTGGGTGCCTCCGTGCCCCATAGGACTGAATGGGAGCCCCCCATTCCCACCCCTTGTTCCTGGCCCCAGAGCTGGATCCCCAAGATCTTCAGAAAGAAGACGTGCACGACGTTCATCGTTGACTCCACAGACCCGGGGTGAGGAGTTCGCCCCGGGACCGACCCCTGAGTGTCCCCGGCCCGCTAGCCCCGCCCACCTCAGACCCCGCCCTTCGGCCCCTCCCCCATGCCAGTCTCTGCGGACACTCCCAAGGGCGTTCCCTGGTGGTCCTCTCCCTCGGGCGGGTTTGGGTCTGTGCAGACACTTCCAAGTTCCCATTCTCTCGTTCAGGTTCAGTGTTAAGGGTCCGGGACTCGGTTCTGTTCTTTCCTTCCCCGTGTCTCTCCTATGCGTCTCTGTCTCCTTGTGCCACTTTCTCTTTTTCTTTTGGGTGTTTCTGTTGCATTCATTCATTCATTCATCCAGGAAACTTCACCGAGCGCTCCCGAGGGGGCATAATTTTCAGGAGCACAAGCCCGACCAAAGTTCAGATCTCCCCTGGGACACGTGCTGTGTGGCTTTGCGCAAACCGTTTCACCTCTCTGGGCCTCATCTGGGCATAAAAACAGGCCCTGTCTCCAGGGATTATTGGGAGAATGAAACAAGTTAATGCTTGTGATATTTATGGAACAATGCCCAGCACATAGTAAGCCCTGGAAAATATCAGCAATTCTCACTCTGGGGTAGCAGTTACGACTGTGGACAGGCCCCGTTGTTTGTGCTGGATGGCTGGGGACACCGAGTGAGCCAGTCGGGTATTTGCCCCCTTAAGGAGCTCCCTGCCTTCAGCGAAGGTCTCCCGATGGTTCTGAGTTTCTAGTTCTTTTTTAAAGATTTTATTTTTCCTTTTTCTCCCAAAGCCCCCCGAATACATAGTTGTATATTTTTAGATGTGGGTCCTTCTAGCTGTGGCATGTGGGACGCTGCCTCAGCATGGCCTGATGAGCGGTGCCATGTCCATACCCAGGATTCGAACCGGCGAAACCCTGGGCCGCCGCAGCGGAGCACGCGAACTTAACCACTCAGCCACGGGGCCGGTCCCTCTAGTTGTTCTTAAGACAATCTTTAGGGTGTAGGAAATGTCAACATTCCTAATTTAGTGTGTGTTTTGTTAGAAACATATTAGTGCAGTGTGGCTTGCAATCGTGTAGATAAACAGATATACATTGCTGCCGGCGAGTGCCCAAAACCTTTTTGTCCCTGGAAGTGTGGTCAAGAAAGCTTAGGGACCTCTTGTCTGGCGGGAGGCGGACGATTGTAAGGCAAGGGGATGGGAACTGCAACGGATGCGCCACTGGACCCCAGGGGTGCAGAGAGGAGGCATCTGGCTAAGACTGGGGAGGGGTTACGGGGTGTCACTAATGGCTTCTGGAGGAGGATGGGCCCGTGAGGTGACATTTGAAGGACAAGTTGGAGCTTGACAGTTGAAGGTGGGCTAGAGAGGAGTGTGGACAGTGATCCCAGGGGCAGGAAGATCATGTGCAAATTGGCAATGTGGTGTGGCTTGAAAATGGAGCAGAGTTCAGGGAGCAAGGAGCGCTGTCGCGAGAGAGGAGGCCACAGACGAGGGCAGGGCCTCAAATGCCACCCTGCGGGGCTGGGACCTTGTGCTGGGGCACTGGGGAGCCACAGGAAGGGCAGGGTCAACTCTGGGTGTGGAAAGGCTCTCTAAGGGCTGTATGAGGATGAATAGGAGTTCAGGAAGCCAGGGAAGAGGCTGGGCGAGGGTCCGGGTGGGAGAGGAAGAGGCCTGAGTCAGGCCAGGACTGGGGGACACAGAGAGGAGGGGCAAGGGCAGGAGTGATGGATTTAGAGAGTGACGGGGGAAGGAAGGAGGATGGTATCTGGTTTGGGGTCTGGGAGACAGTGAGGTTGTCCCCGAGATGTGAGAACCCAGAAGGATGAGCAGGCTTGGCATATGTCGCCGAGCTCAGAGTGGGACTTCGTGCACAGGAGGGGCCTGGGGGGAACCGGGGGCGTTGCAGCCCTGGGTCTGGGATTCAGGGAAAGATCTGAGACTTGAGAAGTCTTAGCCGTAGATGGCAAAGAAACTGGGGAAGGAGGGGATACGCCACAGGGGAAAAAATGTGAGAAGTCAGGGAGGTTGCAAACTGGCAGTTCTGTGGCCCAGTGTTTTTGCATAGAAGAGCAGTTTTAACAACCTGTCTCTGAATGCCTCAAGACAAACATACCTGCCTGACATGATGGTGTCACATGGATGGTGACACATCCACTTGTCTGGAGCTTCTTTCCGTTAATGACTTGCCTGGCCCCTGGAGGCATCGATTTTGAGACCCGTGTAGGGAAGCTGGTGGGCCTTGCTCCCAGGAACACCTGTACTCAAGGGAGACAGAGGAAGAGAAAGGCACAGATAAGGTGGGCACAGAGCACCAGGGATGGGGCGCAGGTGTCCCCTGCCAAGGAGGAGGTTTTCTGGAATTGGAGCCCTCTAGCTGTGACCAGCTGCTTTGTGATAAAGTCAGATGAGACCTCAATACAGGCCATTGTATTTGGGGACACGCAGGTAATCACGGATCTTACAGAGAACAATTTCAGTTTGGGTGGCCGCACTGAGGAAGGGGAGGGTAGGACGTGAGGAATGCAGAGGGGGAGTCTGCCAGTGCTGTCCACCAGAACTTTCTGCGATGGTGGCAATGTTCTATATCCATGTCCAATATGGCAGCCACTGGCCACGTGTGGCTCCCGAGCACATGAAATCTGGCCTGAGTGACTGAGGAACTGAATTTTTAATTGTATTGAATTTTAATTTATTTGGATATAAAGACTCCCATGTGGCTAGGGGCAACTGTATTGGACAGCACAGGTTCTAGAACATTCCATGAAGGAGTTTGGCCAGGCAAGGCTAGTGGGAAGTAGATGGAAGGGACCGAGGGGGTCCAGGGATGGGATTGAGATGGGTGAAAGGATCAAGTGGGTAAACTGAGGCATGACAGGACCCTGGAGGTAGACTCAGAAAGGAGGGGTGTGTCCCTCATTGTGGTTGGCCATTCTGTTAGTGTCTTGACAACTTCTGCCAAATCCATGTACCACCTGTGCTATTCTTTCCACAAAACTGGCCCTTCACTCACAGCTCACTCTGTTTACGTAAATGCGGGCAGGTCTCCCCCGATATCTGAATCCTTTCCAGAATCAGGGACCAAGGAGATCTAGATACGTTTTCAAATAAACCCCTCATTCCCGAAACTCATGTCGCTTGCTCTTTAAGACTCAGGTGCCAATCCCATTTGGATGGCAAGGATACTTGTACATTTTTTTAGGGGGAAAAAAAGTTTCACATGTAATCACCATAAATGGAAAATCTGTTCCATTTGCCACAAAAAGAAAAAAAAAAAAACCAAGCCATCAAAGACAATTACAATGCAAAGCAAAGGAAGGTATGTACCTTCTGGCTAGATGCTATTGCCAGCCCCATTTTCTGAGGCTGAGGCCAGCTCTTCTCTGTCAAAGAGTAGCGATGGGTTTGCCCTTAGAGATATTCCAGCACCGGCGGAGCCTCTCTCCTTGACTATAATCAGAGCTGAGAAAGGAATGACTTTCTCGCTGCGTTACTCACGGTTATTTAAAGCTCTGTGTGCAGTTCTGCAGAGGCCGCTCTCCCACTGGGTCTGGTATGCAGTTCTCATTTCAGGAATATTGCGTGATTTCATTGGCTCCTCATAGTTCCATGGAGTAGGCTGTGTTCTTACCGTCTTTCCGTTTGAGGAGGAAATTTAGTCTTAGAGAGGTGAAGCCACTTGCCCAAAGTCACACAGCACAGCCACTTGCGCGTGTGCACTTTCTGAACCACTCTCTGGATTTTCCTTTTTGTGGGGAATATCATCTGTTTCGACTAGGGGCAGCGGGGACCCCCCTCCCCCACCCCCTGCACTGCTCCATTTTGGGCCCTGCAGGCAACAGCGAGGGTGGGCCACAGCGGTGTCCTTCTGGTGGGCACTGTGACTGTGGCTGCCCTCCCGCGCCAGTCTGTCCCTCAGGCTGGTCGGAGCCAAGGAGGGGCAATGCCAGGGGCAGCTTGGACTGTGACTGCCTCTGGGGGCATGCAGAAATATGGAGACTTGTACGGGATTCTGGGGGTCGGTGGGGACAACCCTGGGGTTCATGCTCCCCCTCCCTCTTCCCCCTCAGGGGGACCTTGTGCCAGTGTGGGCGTCCCCGGAGTGCCCACCCGTCAGTGGCTGTGGAGGATGCTTTTGGGGCAGCTGTGGTGACCGTGTGGGACAGTGACTTGCACACCACGGAAAAGCCCACCGATGCCTACGGGGACCTGGACTTCCAGGGCGCCGGCCGCAAGGCCAGCAATGTGAGGCCTGCATGTGTGGGCAGGGCCAGGGTGGACCAGCGGGGTGGCACGCCTCAGGGGCTCCCAGAGCCAGGGTCTGGGGGTGCCCCAGCTGACTGCTGTGCCTCCCCATTTGCCCATCTCTGTCTTCACCTCTCTCTGGGTCTCTGTCCCCCTCTCTCTGGGTCTCTGTCCCTCTCTCTCTGGGTCTCTGTCTCCCTCTCTCTGGGTCTCTGTCCCCCTCTCTGTGGGTCTCTGTCCCTCTCTCTCTGGATCTCTGTCCTTCTCTCTCTGTCTCTGTCCCTTTCTGTGTCTCTGTCCTCCTCCCTGTGTCCCCTCCTCCTGTGTGTCCACAGTTCCTCCGGCTGTCTGACCGAACGGATCCAGCTACAATTTATAGTCTGGTCACTCGCACATGGGGCTTCCGGGCCCCGAACCTGGTGGTGTCAGTGTTGGGGGGATCGGTGGGCCCCACCCTTCAGACCTGGCTGCAGGACCTGCTGCGACGCGGGCTGGTGCGGGCTGCCCAGAGCACAGGTGACTGAGGGTGGGCGGGGGCTGAGGCCTCCTGGGCTGGGGCTGACTGCTCATCTCCCCCAGTTCTCTGGGATGCTGTCTCCCCACCATCTCTGTGTGTGGGTTTTTGTCTCACTCTCTATTCTCTCTCTTTCTCTCTCTCTCTCTCTGTGTCTACATACCTGTGTGTCTTTGGACCTCACCATCACTCTCTGTGTCTCTGTGTAGGGGCCTGGATTGTCACCGGGGGGCTGCACACAGGCATTGGCCGGCATGTTGGTGTGGCTGTGCGGGACCACCAGACAGCCAGTACTGGGGACAGCAAGGTGGTGGCCATGGGCGTGGCCCCCTGGGGTGTGGTTCGGAATAGAGAGAACCTCGTCAACCCCAAGGTGGGACTCAGGATCTTGGAAAAGGAGGGGCTGGGGACCCGGACTCCCGGGTGTGGGGGAGGCGGGGCTGGGGGATGGACTTCCGGGTCTGAGGGAGGAGGGGCTGGGGGCCTGGACTCCTGGGTCTGAGGGAGGAGGGGCTGGGGGATGGACCCCTGGGTCTGAGGGAGGAGGGGCTGGGGCCCGGACTCCAGGGTCTGAGGGAGGAGGGGCTGGGGCCCGGACTCCTGGGTCTGAGGGAGGAGGGGCTGGGGCCCGGACTCCAGGGTCTGAGGGAAGAGGGAGTGGGGGCCTAGACTCCCAGGTCTGAGGGAGGAGGGGCTGGGGTCTGTCCTCCCGGCCCTGATGGAAAGACTCCCTGGTCTGGCCACTTGTCCCCCAGGGGTCGTTCCCTGCAAGGTACCAGTGGCACGGCGACCCTGAGGACGGGGTCCAGTTTCCCCTCGACTACAACTACTCGGCCTTCTTCCTGGTGGACGACGGCACCCACGGCCGCCTGGGAGGGGAGAACCGCTTCCGCCTGCGCTTCGAGTCCTACATCGCCCAGCAGAAGACGGGCTTGGGAGGTGAGTGGCTTCTTCCCCTCGCGACCCAAAGCTCAGGATCCTAGTGGTCCCGTCTGGTCGAAATTTGGGGGTTGCAGCAAGGAATTTCCTATGGTCAAGCGTCTTCGTCCAACATTTGCTGTCTTAAAAAAATCTTTATCTCGAAGTCTAAAATACACAAAAGTGGATGGCTTGATGAGTTTTTAACAAGCTGAACCCGCTTATGCAGCCAGCACCCAGATCAAGAAATAGATTATTTCCAGCCTCCAGAAGCCTTCTCCTCCTGCACCCAAGGGTCACCCCTATCCTTCTTCTAACAGCATGGAATGGTTCTGACCACGTTTCTGCTTCATATAAATGGAATTCTGCCCTCAGCACAGTTTTGTCTGGCTTCTTGTATCCGATGTTATTTCTGTGAGATTCGTCATTGCATGAGTCGTAGTTTGTAAATAACCCACGGGCCAAAGAAGAAAGAAAAAGAAGCTAGAAAATGGGGGCTGGCCCCGTGGCCGAGTGGTTAAGTTCGCGCACTCCACTGCAGGCGGCCCGGTGTTTCGTTGGTTCGAATCCTGGGCGCGGACATGGCACTGCTCATCGAACCACGCTGAGGCGGCGTCCCGCGTGCCACAACTAGAAGGACCCACGGCGAAGAGTACACAACTATGTGCCGGGGGGCTTTGGGGAGAAAAAGGAAAAAATAAAATCTTTAAAAAAAAAAAAAAAAAAAGAAGCTAGAAAATGTTTTGAATCGAATGATAACGAATATATGACATACCATCACTTTTGGAATGCAGCTAACGCAATACTTAGAGGGAAATTCGTAGATTTAAATGCATAGATCAAAAAAGAAAAGAAGAAAGACTAAAAGTCAATGATTGAAGTTTTTTTTTTTTTTTTTAAACCTAGCAACAGAACAGCAAATCAAATCTAGGGAAAGTAAAAACAAGGAAATAATCAAGACAAGGCAGCAACTGATAAAATAGAAACAAATGTGCCGTGCAGAAAATCAACTCAAACAAAAGCTGCTTCTTTGTAAACATTTCCTGTATTTAAAAAAGCGTCCACTTAATTCTTAAACTTTACTTAGCTTTTTGGCAACTTTAATCTTATTTTTAAAATTATCATACACTAAAACCAACTTTTGGGAGTGTATGGTTTTGTGAGTTTTCGCATATTTAGTGATCTATGTGAGCATTTCCACAATCAGGACACAGACCAGTTACCATGAATGCATTCCTTTTGTACCCGACCCCTGGCAGTCACTGATCTGTTCTCCATCACTCTAGTTTTCTCTTTTCCGGAAGGTCCTATAAATGGAATAATATAATACACGACCTTTTGAGACTAGCTTCTTTCACTCAACATAATGTATTATGGCAGCTTTAATATAGGCTCATTGGAACAAATCAAAACAAACGAAGATGTATCAAGAAAAAGTTAATGATCTTCCTTTCTCAGCTCCAACCCCCTCTACTGGGGTAATCAGTGTTATATAGTTTTGAGTTTATCCTTTTGTACCTTTCTCTATGCTTATAAAATCCTAGGTAATTATATTTCCACCTGTATAGTGTTTCTTTCTTTTTTGTATTATACATATACATCTTACACTTTCTTATGACCATCTCTTTTTTTTCCCCTTTTTCTCCCCAAAGCCCCCCAGTACATAGTTGTATATTTTTAGTTGTGGGTCCTTCTTAGCTGTGGCATGTGGGATGCTGCCTCAGCGTGGCTTGATGAACAGTGCCATGTCTGCGCCCAGGATCTGAACCAGCAAAACCCTGGGCTGCTGAAGTGGAGTGTAGGAACTTAACCACTCGGCCACAGGGCTGGCCCCTATGACCATCTCTTTAGGTCCAAACTTCTCTATCTTGCATCCCCTTCTAATAGTTGCATCATATTCCTTGGTAACAGATGTGGCACCTGTTATGTAAAATTTTCTCAGTTGATGGATACTTAAAGTTCTACCAGCGTTTGGCACTACAAACAATGCTGAATAACTATCTTTGTGTGGACATCTGTAATTACATACGGGTGTTTTAAATTATGTACAGTAGATTCCCGCAGTGAGATTGCTGTGTGTCTGTATTAACAGATAGTACTAGAAAACTTTCTAAAAATTTGTAGCAATTTTCATGCCCATCAAGAATGTGTGAGGGTTCCTTTTCTGCCTAGTCTCAACCAGGTCTGGATATTCTTTTTTTTTTCTTTTAGAAAGCAAACATTTCTCATGCTGATTCCCCATTTTCATTCTTGACCATTTTTAAAAAAAATTCCTTCTTTTTTTTTTTTCAGGGAAAGATTTTCTCTGAGCCAACATCTGTTGCCAGTCTTCCTCTTTTTTCTTCTCTTTTTTCCTCCCCAAAGCCCCAGTATGTAATTGTATATTCTAGTTGTAAGTCCTTCTGGTTCTTCCATGTGAGCCGCTGCCACAGCATGGCTACTGACAGACAAGTGGTGTGGTTCTGCCTGGGATCCAAACCCACGCTGCCGAAGTGGAGACGATGATCTTAACCACGAGGCCATCAGAGCTGGCTCAGCTCTGGATATTCTTGCTTTAAGTTTTTTTTTTTTTTTGCCAATCTGATGGGTGAAAAGTGACGTCTCGCTTTCAATTTGATTTTTTTAACTTATCCAGCCACTGTTAAAAGATATAAACCTATATTTTGTCAGCCAATCGGATTTCCTTGATTATGAACTGTCTGTTGATATCCTTTGCACACTTTCGAGTTGGGTTATTTCTTTCTCATCTTTTTGTGGGAATTCTTTGTCTCCTGTCGATAGCTATGCTTTGACTGTTAGATGTATTGTAACATTTTTAAAACATACTTTAATTATGCTATTTCCATAAAAATTCTACCATTTTTAAGAGGTTAGACATTTTTGTTGTTTCTTTTAGAGCCTCTCGGTTTCCTGTCTTTTTAGAAAAGTCCATCCCGCTCCAACACTATACAAATATTATCTGTAGGTCTTCTTTTTAATATCTTATGTTTAGACCATTAATCCATCTGGAAATGATTTTTACATGTTTTGAGGTAGGGAATCTGCATTTCTTTTCTTCCAGATGGGAAGCCATGTTTTCTTCATGACTATTTAATAAATAAACCATCTTTTTCTGGCTGAATTGAAGTGCCACTTTTTTTTTTTGAGGAAGATTAGCCCTGAGCCAGCATCTGCCACCAATACCCCTCTTTTTTCTGAGGAAGACTGGCCCTGACTAACATCCGTGCTCATGTTCCTCTACTTTATATGTGGGACGCCTACCACAGCATGGCTTGCCAAGTGGTGCCATGTCCGCACCCAGGATCCGAACCGGTGAACCCTGGGCCACCAAAGTGGAATGTGTGCACTTAACCGTTGCGCCACTGGGCCAGCCCTGAAGTGCCACTTTTATATATTGAGTTCCTGTATATGTTAAAATCTGCTTCTGAAACTTTTTCTCTTCTACCTCTCTGTCTATTCCTGTGCCAAAACTATGTTTTGATTACAGCAGTTTAATCTGTTTGAATATATATTAGGGAACATTCTCCCTCACTGTCCTTTTTCAAAAATTTCTTGGCTCTTCTCTGGTATTTATTTTTCCATATGAATTTTAAAATTATCTTATTCTATTAAAAAAAAAAAAGAAAAAGAAAAACACCTCCAAACTCCTCCTACTCCCCCTTCCCCCAAACTGTATTGAATTTATGTTACTTTGTAACAGGTCGACATGGTATTAGTTTTTCCATTTATTCAGACCTTGTCCTTAAATAAAGTTTATCCAATTTCTTCATAAAAATCTCATGCCTTTCTGGATGAATTAAGTCCCAAATATTTTATCAAAACATGAATGGGATACATATTATTACTAGTTTGGAGAAAAATTTTTTATTTTTGTGTATTTTTCTTGTGTCAATCCTCTTACCAAATTCTTTTTATTAATATTTATTTATTTTGAGTGGAGTCTCTCCAGTTTTCTGAGAATATAAATCATGTTTTCTTCACATAGATACCTTTGTGTCTTCCAGCTTAAAAAAAAACACCAGTTTTCATTCCAGTGATTTCATTTTCTTGCTTTATTACATTAGGTCAAAACTCCCAGATGAGTGTGAACAGTAGTAATGTTGTCACGTTTCTTTTTTTTTGTTGTTTCTTATTTTAATGGGAATAGAGTTAGTATAAAACTATCTTATATCCTTTTGCTATTGGCCTTTGATAAATATCTTTATTGTGTTTGGATGGTCCTTTTTAGTCCTTATTTCCTTCATTTTCTCTTTGAACTTTCATCCTCTCCTGGTTCCCGGGTGGTTAATCAATTACAGGATTGACTCACACCAGAAATACCTGCCTCATTTGGAAGCCCAGGAGCTCAGGCCCCCAGCCCGCTACCTCCCTTGGGAAGTGGGGCATTACTGTCTTCAAAATCTGGCCCCTCCAATGTGCTCGAAGACATGACAATTCCCATAAACCTCAGGACGGAGGGTTAGGCAGAAGCCAACATTTGCCCCAGGGACTCCTGGGAAATGTAGTTCTCTCCCATCCTTGGCAAAGGCTGATGGGAGATGACCAAGCCCCCGGATCTCTTCTTTCCTCAGGGACTGGAATTGACATCCCTGTCTTCCTCCTCCTGATCAACGGTGATGAGAAGATGCTGGAGGTATAGGGGTCTGGACTCCTGGGTCCTGAGTCTTTGGGGAGGAGGGTCTGTAAGTCTGGACTCCAGGTGGGGTGAATACCTGCCTTCCGTGACCTGACTCCCCGCTTTATCCTGTAGCGGATAGAGAATGCCACACAGGCTCAGCTCCCCTGCCTCCTGGTGGCTGGGTCTGGGGGAGCTGCAGACTGCCTGGCAGAGATCCTGGAAGACACTCTGGCTCCAGGGAGTGGAGGGGGCAGGCGACGTGAAGTTCGAGATTGGATTAAGCGTTTCTTCCCCAAAGGGGACCCTGAGGTTCTGGAGGCCCAGGTATGACATTAGGGGCCAAACCCTGGATCCTGAGATGGGAGGGAGCTGGGGACCTGGGCCCCAGGGTTTTGAGAGATGGGGGTGCTGACGACTTGGAGTCCTGGATCCAAGGGAAGGGGGGAATGGGGGCCCAGACTTGTGGATTTGAGGGAGGAGGGGCTGGGGACCTGGACTCCCAGGTCAGAGGGAGGAGGGGCTGGGGGCCTGGACTCCTGGGTCTGAGGGAGGAGGGGCTGGGCCCAGACTCCTGGGTCTGAGGGAGGAGGGGCTGGGGGCCTGGACTCCTGTGCCCTGGAGGGGAATGGTCTCCTGTGTCTCTGTGGACAGGGCTCTGGAGGAGTTGGGCTGGGGATGCAGACTTTGGTGTTTTGCAGGTGGAGAAAATCATGACCCGGAAGGAGCTGCTGACAGTCTACTCAGCCGAAGACGGCCCTGAGGAGTTTGAGACCATCGTTCTGAAGGCCCTTGTCAAGGGTAAGACGCCCAAATCCTTCCCCTCTTTCAGCTCAATTTTGGACTCCTTTCCTGGCCTGGGCACTTTATCCATCTTCTCTAAGCTAAGGTCTGTGCCCCTTTTTATCTCTTTTCTATTATCTTTCCCCTTTTCAGTGTTTCTTGGGGCTTTGCACGATGCTATTTGGACAGTTTTCCCAGGATACTGTCATTATGTTCCAACACTGCTTTCCTTCTGTTTGATCCATCCGTCCATATGTACATTGATTTCTCTGTCTTTCCATCTACGCATTTCATTCATTCTTCATTCTTCCATCCATCTATCCATCGATCTTGCCATCCCCCATCCATTGATAATTCCATCCACTCATAATCCATCCATCCATCCATTCTTCCATCTATTCATTCACCCACCCACTCTTTCTTCCTTTCTATATGTGTTAAGCACTGAGGGATAGGGGAGTCAGAGATGAACCAAAGCACTGCCTCCCAGTGGGGAACTCCTGACATTTCATTAGAAATGGTAAACTCAGGGGCCGACCCGGTGGTGTAGTGGTTAAGTTCATACACTCTGCTTCGGTGGCCCAGGGTTCTCAGGTTCAGATCTCGGGCGAAGACCTACACACAGCTCATCAAGCCATGCTGTGGCGGTGTCCCATATACAAAATAGAGGAAGATTGGCACAGATGTTAGTTCAGAGACAATCTTCCTCACCAAAAAAAAAAAAAAAAAAAAAAAGAGAAAAAAAGGAATGGCAACTGAGAGGAAGGAAGGATGAAAACCAAGGTAGGGAGCATAATGGCTACATGGTAGAGGCTGGAGATGGGGCTCATTTATTCACTCAACAGACACCATCCCAGGCTCCAGAGACTGAGGCAGACCCATTTCCTGCTCTCAAGGACCCCAGATCCTACTGGGGTTGTTTGGACACAACCTTAAGTAAAATTAAGACCAAAGCGTGAGGGAGGAATCACTGTCAGTAAGGGGAGAAAATTCAAGGAGGAGCTGGGATTTAAATTGGGCCTTGAAAAGTCAGTAGAATTTGGACTCAGTGAGACGGGGCGGTGGGGTAGATGAGTGGTGAGGAAGATTCCTGGGGGTCTGTGGGAATGTGGGTGGGAAAGGTTATTTTCGTTGTCAGAATAGTTTTACAGGGAAAACACCCACTAAGATAAAATTTCCCAAGAGTCACAGTGTCCATTTATATAATGTGTCCTCAGCCCCAGGCCTCCACCCCAATTGTATCCACCATGTTCTGTGGTGTGGCAGAAAGAGCAGTTACTTTCGACTTTGGAGTCAGATAAAGCTGAATTTGAGTAACAGCTTGGCCCCTTCCTTGCTGTGTGACCTTGAGAAAGAGACTTCCCCTCTCTGAGCCTTAGTTTCTCTCTCTGAACAATAGAAATAATACCTTGGAGGAGTGTTGAGAGCCTCACAGGCAACTTATGAGCAGTGCCTGGTCCTCCCGGTGTGGGGGAGAGCAATAAATGGGAGCTCTTAATATCATTCCATTTCCTATGGGGACATAACCTGAAATAGAGGATGACCCTCAGTGGGCAAATCGGATTCATTTTACAGAAATTAACTCACCAGCCTCCTAGGAGAAAACACAGCAGCTCTCTAAGATGTGGTTTGAAGGGATGGTGTTATAAGTCCATTACCTGCAGAAGTGGAAGTGATCACGCTCTGCCGGGGAAATCGGAGATAGCTGGACGGGCTGTGATCGCAGAGCTGAACGGATGGGGTTTCAGCAGGCAAGGAGGGAAGGCGGAAGGGAAGGAATGCTCCGTAAGTGTCTAGTATGAGCCAGGCACTGTGCTGAGCAGTCGGCAGATATTTATGCCCAGATCCTCCATTCCTGCCTGCAAGGATCGTCTCCCCGATGGTGGCATGAAGCATGTGGCATGAAAGGAAGGTTGGAGACAAGGCCAGTGACGTGGGCAGGGCCAGACCACCCAGCACCCCAATTTTGTCTTGAGAGGCACAGGAGGGCCAGCATCAGTTCTATGTAGAGAAGGACCCTCTAGGACCAGGCAGAGGCAGAGCAGAGAGGAGAAGAGAGACCATGATGAAAAGGAAGAGATTGCTGTCAT
>NC_060279.1:89461255-89496313 GCF_021613505.1 Equus quagga | reverse complement strand
AGAGAGGAGAAGAGAGACCATGATGAAAAGGAAGAGATTGCTGTCATGGTGGGGGAACGGGATGAAGCTGGGGCCGGAGCTGGGCCATGGGGACAGTAAGGGGGGCTGGAAGGGACAATGGCAGCACCTGGGGGTCTGCCTCATTGGGTGGACAAAGGGCCCGCCCCTGAGATGGGGAAAGATTGGTTTTAGGGAAGGATGCTGAGCTCACTGTGGGACGTGGTGAGCAAGAAGGACCTGGGGGAGGTCAGGGTGATAAATGATGTGTCAAGGCAGAATATAAAGCAAGATGTTATAAGTCATTTTTTTCCCTTTTCTTGAAACTGAAGAAAGTAGGGGAGATTCACAGAAATCCCACTCTGAATTTGCTTCTGGGTTTTGAAAAGAAATATAAGCTTAGGGCCGGTCCGGTAGTGCAGTGGTTAAGTTCACACGCTCTGCTTCAGTGGCCGGAGTTCATGGGTTCGGATCCCGGGTGCAGACCTACGTGCTGCTTATCAAGCCATGCTGTGGCAGGCGTCCCACATATAAAGTAGAGGAAGATGGGCACGGATGTTAGCTCAGGGCTAATCTTCCTCAAAAAAAAAAGAAGGAAGGAAGAAATATAAGATTGTGTGAGCCGAGGCATATTACCACCCCTCTCTGGGCCTCTTGTTTCTTAACTATTAGCCTCAGAGGTTACGCTCATCAAGCTACAAATTCCTCCCAGTTTGGAACTTCTTCCTACAGTTCTTATTGATAACAATGCTACAAAGTGGGCACCATTATCATTCCCATCTTTTGTGTCTGTGTGTGAGGAAGATGGTCCCTGAGCTAACATCTGTGCCAGTCTTCCTCTACTTTGTATGTGGGATGCCACCGCACCATGGCTTGATGAGCTGTGTGTAGGTCTGTGCCCAGGATCCGAACCAGAGAACACCAGGCCACTGGAGTGGAGGATGCGAACCTAACCACTATGCCACCAGGCCCACCCCTATCATTCCCATTTTATAGATGAGGAAACTGAGGCTCCCAAGGTTCAGTGGCTTGCCTGAAGTCATTCAGTTGGTCTTGGTGGAGCTGGGATTGGAACCCAGGCCTGCCTGCCTCAGAGCCCATCGCTCCTCTCTGCTCCAGTAGATTACCTAGTTTTGCAACACCAATTTTTGGAACAACCAAAATGAGATGAAAGTCCCTCCTGAGCTCTGGAGCTAGATGTGGAGCAAGTGGAGACAGAAGGAAAAACTCTCTCCACAGCACAAGGGCTCTGAGACCCAGCAGAGTCTGGACTTCGCTTCACTTCTCCTGGGATCCACTGCGTGGATACTTCAGACTCTTCAGGCCCTTGTTGACTGCACACGTTTGGATCCAATCAATTGTCGGATCAAAGTTTTAGAGGTCTCTTGTTCTTCCTTGCTGTTTTTTCTTCTCCCTCCCCAAAGCCCCAGTACATAGTCATCTATTCTGGTTGTAGGTCCTTCCGGTTCTTCCATGTGAGATGCTGCCACAGCACGGCTACTGACAGATGAGCGGTGTGGTTCCACGCCCGGGAACCGAACCTGGGCTGCTGAAGTGGAGCATGCCGGACTTTAACCACTAAGCCATCAGCCGTCAGGGCTGGCTCAATCCTTTTCTCTTTTTAACAACCTCCAGAGTCTTCTGGAATCCCTCTAATGTTTGGATCTTTTCCAACCTCATTTTCTGCTGCTGTCAACTCTTTCTTCGCACAAGTGCCCCCAAGTTTCAAGAAATCAGAGTGACTCACACTTGCCATCATATCCTACTTTCCCGCACGTGGGCCTTGGCTCAGGCTGCTCTTGCTGCCTTGAAGGGTTTTTCCTCACTTTGGATGCACACCTCCCATTCCTACCACTCTTTCAACAGCCCCACTTCAACGCCCATCTTCCAGGAGGCTCCTTTGGGTCACTCCCTACCTCTGTGATCGTCACCTCCCCTGGGCCCTAATCACATCCTGTGTTCGCCTCTGAGGGCACCAGTCACTCTAGTTATGGGGTTCTGGGACATATTTCCCCAGGATGAGCTCCTTCAGGGCAGGGACTGTATCTCCATCCCTCCCACTGCCTGGTCCGTAACCGACCTCAACAAATGTTAAATGAATAAATGATTCCTTTTCCTTCTTCTCGGGGGCTCTAAACCACCGGTCTGCCCTCTGCTCCTGAGTCAAATGACCTTTTACTTGTAATAGCCTGACTTCTTAAAAACCCCAGACTCTGCCCAACAATACCCCCTTGATATGGCATTTAAATGTCAGGCATCCGGGGGCCGGCCTGGTGGCGCAGCGGTGAAGTTTGCACATTCGCTTCGGCAGCCCGAGGTCTGCCAGTTCGGATCCCGGGTGTGGACATGGCACCGCTTGGCAAGCAATGCTGTGGTAGGCATCCCACATATATAGTAGAGGAAGATGGGCACGGATGTTAGCTCAGGGCCAGTCTTCCTCAGCAAAAAGAGGAGGATTGGCGGCAGATGTTAGCTCAGGGCTAATCTTCCTCAAAAAAAAAAAAAAAATGTAAGGTATCCGAAATAGAAGCAAAACAGACCTCCATCAGCTGTTGCCACGCTCCCCCTGACTTCTTGCCCCCTCTTCCTCTCACCCTTTCAGCCTGTGGGAGCTCTGAGGCCTCAGCTTACCTGGATGAGTTGCGTTTGGCTGTGGCTTGGAACCGCGTGGACATTGCCCAGAGTGAACTCTTCCGGGGTGACATCCAATGGCGGGTGAGAGGTCGGGGCCAGGAGGTTGGGGATCCTGACACGGGGGATGAACTCTCCTTCTTCCCTGACATTTAGCCGTGCCTTCCATTATGGCCTGTCCAGCTTTCTCTTAATTGTCCATCCATCTCTGATTGTCCATCTGTCCCCATCTTGTTCCCTGTCTCCCCATCCCTCCATCCATCCATGCATCGATCGTCACTTACAGCTCTGTTTCCTCATCTCTTGTCCTTAACCTCTGACCTCAGCTGGACTTCTGTCTGCCTCTGCTCATCTCTTCCCACTTTCATCCCATCCCTGCCAGTCCTTCCACCTGGAGGCCTCCCTCATGGACGCCCTCCTGAATGACCAGCCGGAGTTCGTGCGCTTGCTCATCTCCCATGGCCTTAGCCTGGGCCGCTTCCTGACTCCGACGCGCCTGGCTCAGCTCTACAGTGCGGCGCCCTCCAGCTCGCTCATCCGCAGCCTTCTGGACCAAGCGTCCCACTCCCACGGCGGGAGCACCAAAACCTCAGCCCCTAAACCCTCTGGGGAGCCCCAACCCCCTAACGTGGGGCAGGTGCTTCGGATGCTGCTGGGGGAGACGTGGGCGCCGAAGTACCACGTCGGGGACGCCGGGGATCCCCACCCGGGCTGTGGCTACGGGGAGAGCGAAAGCGTAAGAACCGTGCGAGGCTGGGGTGGGGAAGCGCGGAAGGGCCTGGGGGCGTGGCTATGTCAGTCGGGGGCGTGGCCAGAGTGCGGAGGTGGGGCTGGTGGTTGGGGGCGGGGCCAGGCAGGGTCGGGGGCGGGGCCCATCCTGACCACGCCTCCCCCTCCCTGCAGAGTGGCCTGCTTTCGGACTTGGTCACCCCGGAGCGCAGGCTGAGCCCTGTCGTCGGGCAGGCCCCGTGGAACGACCTGCTCCTCTGGGCACTGCTCCTGAACAGGGCTCAGATGGCCGTGTACTTCTGGGAGATGGTGAGTGCTGCCTTGCTCTCTGGTTCTACCCTCTCCTACGTCTCTGTCCTTTATTTCTGCGCCACTCCAATGCCCCGGCTCTCCGACTCCCTGACTTCTGACGTCACCCCGACCCCCACCCCCATCCTCCATTCCTGAAACGACTCCAACTTCTGCTTCTTTTTTTCCCCGCCCAAATCATGCTTTTGTTGTAACTTGCCTTTTCTGTTGGCGATGTCTCTTGGGCGTTTTTTCTTGTTCATCCATGTGAATTGATCTCATTTCGTTCAAAAGGGTTGCCTGCGTGAGGAAGTCAGGCGTCACCCTGTGGCTGACGGGACGTCATTTAAACATAGTTACACTTGCTGTACATCGCTGTAGTTGCAACCTAGATGGGAACAAAACTAGAGGCAAGGATGCTACGCAACAAGGTAAAGCTGGGCTCCTCCAGGCAGCCGAGATGAGGGCCTGGACAGAAGCAGATGAGATGGAGGTGTTGAGACCTTGGAGAAGTTTGAAAAATTTTAAAAAAAGAAAAAGAAAAGAAGAGTCTTGGGGTTTGAATAGGATCTAAGCTAGAGCCTATTTTTATGCCATAGAAATATCTTCTTTTTTTTAGATTTTATTTTTTTCCTTTTTTCTCCCAAAGCCCTCTGGTACATAGTTGTGTATTTCTTCTTAGTTGGGGGTCCTTCTAGTTGTGGCATGTGGGACGCCGCCTCAGCATGGCCCGGTGAGCGGTGCCGTGTCCGCGCCCAGGATTCGAAGTGGTGAAACCCTGGGCTGCCGAAGCAGAGCGTGCAACCTTAACCACTGGGCCACAGGGCCGGCCCCCATATGCCATAGAAATATCTTGACAGGACTTCTTCAGCCTTGGGTTGTTTTCAGCCCGTCAGGTCATGGGTTAAATATAGACCTTTTTTTCATCGAGATAAAATTCACCATTTAAACCATTTAAAACTGTACAGTTCAGCAGCCTTTGATACACTCACAGTGTTGTGCAGCCACCAGAACATTTAGTTCCAGAACATTTTCATCAGCCCCAAAGGGAGCCTGGTACCCATGAAGGGGCCAGTCCCCATTCCCTCTTCCCTCCAGCCCCTGGCAACCACCCCTCAGCCCTCTGTCTCCCTGGATTTACCTGTTCTGGATATTTTATATAAATAGAATCATGTAATATGTGGTCTTCTGCATCTGACTTCTTTCACTTAGCGTGTGTTTCCGTCATTCATCCACGTGGTCGCCTCTGTGCGTCCTTCATTCTGTTTTGTTGCTGAACGTTCTGTTGTGTGCATAGACCACATTTTTTCATCCATTCATCCACTGATGGACACTTGAGTTGTTTCTGCTTTTCGGCTATCGTGACTAGTGCTTCTGTGAATATTTGTGTCCAAGTGTTTGTTTGAATACCTGTTTTCAGTTCTTCTGGATAAACAGCTCCGAATGGGATTCCTGCGTCATGTGGTAACTCTACATTTAACTTTTTGACGAGCAGCCAGACTGTTTTCCACAGTGGCTGCGCCGCTTGACGTTCTCACCAGCAGTGTATGGGGGTTCCATTTTGTCCACGTCCTCAACAACACTTGTTATTTTCTGTTTTTTTTTTTATTGTGGTAAAATACAGATAATATAAAATTTACCATTTTAACCATTTTTAAGTATGTAATTCACTGGCGTTAAGTACATTCACATTGTTGTGCAACCATCGTCATCATCCATCTCTAGAACCTTTCATCATGGCAAACTGAAACTCGGTACCCATCAGACAATAACTCCCCGTTCCCACCAGCCGCTGGCAACACCATTCCACTTTCTATCTCCGTGAATTTGCCTCCTCCAGGTACCTCATAGAGATGGGATCATACAATATTTGTCCTTTTGTGTCTGGCTTATTTCACTTAGTATTATATTTTCAAGGTTCGTCCATGTTGTAGCATGTGTCAGAGCATCCTTCCTTTTTTAGGGTTGAGTAATATTTTACGGTGTGGATATACTGCGTTTTGTTTATCCGTTCATGTGTTGACGGGCACATGGGTTGTTTTGACTTTTTGGCTACTGTGAATAACACCGCTATGAACACTGGCATACAGATACCTGTTTGAGTCCCTGCTCTCAGTTGTTTTGAGTACGTATCCAGGAGTGGAATTGCTGGATCTTATGGTAATTCTAGGGTTAGTTTTGTGAGGAACCACCATACTATTTTCCACAGTGGCTGTGCCGTCGTACATTTCTACCGGCAATGCACAAGGGTTCCAGTTTTTCCCCATCTTCATCAACGCTTGTTATTTTCTGTGGGTTTTTTTTTTACTTTTGATAATTGCCATCCTAATGGGTGTGAAGTGGCACGCTGTGGCAACTGTGGTTTTGGTTTACATTTCCTTAATGATGAGTGATGTTGAGCATCTTTTCACAGGCTTATTGGCCATTTATATATCTTTGGAGAAATCTCTATTCAAGTTCTTTGCCTATTTTTTAATTGACTTGTTTGTCTTTTTTGTTGTTGAATTATGAGTTCTTTATATGTTCTGGATATGAATCCCTTATCAGATATACGAATTGCAAATATGTTCTCCCTTTCTGTGGGTTGTCTTTTCGCTCTGTTGGTAGTGTTTTCTGATGCACAAAAGTTTTAGATTTTTTTTTTTTGAGGAAGATTAGCCCTGAGCTAACATCCACCGCCAATCCTCCTCTTCTTTGCTGAGGAAGACTGGCCATGAGCTAACATCTGTGCCCATCTTCCTCTACTTTATATGTGGGACGCCTGCCACAGCATGGCTTGCCAAGCAGTGCCATGTCCACACCCGGGATCCACCCCGGTGAACCCCAGGCCGCCGAAGTGGAACGTGTGAACTTAACTGCTGCACCACCGGGCCGGCCACAAAAGTTTTAAATTTGGATGAAGTCCAATTTGTCTAATTTTTCTTTGGTCACTTGTGCTTTTGGTCTCATATCTAAGTAACCATTGCCAAATCCAGGGTCATAAAATTTTATCCCTATGTTTACTTATAAGAGTTTTATAGTTTTATAATTATTGTATATATTATAATTATTTAAGCCTACATGTTAGTCTTTTTTTAATTTATTTTTTAATTGAGGTAACATTGGTTTATAACATTATATAAATTTCAGGCGTAAATCATTATATTATACGTGTTAATCTTTTTTTTTTTTTCTTTTTTCTCCCCAAAGCCCCATGGTACATAGTTGTATATTCTTAGTTGTGGGTCCCTTTAGCTGTGGCATGTGGGATGGCGCGTCAGCATGACTTGATGAGTGGTGCCATGTCCGCGCCCAGGATCCGAACCGGTGAAACCCTGGGCTGCCGAAGCGGAGCGTGAGAACTTAACCACTCGGCCACAGGGCCGGCCCTGAGAATAGTTTCTATTAATTTCTTTTTTCCTGCTTTTTGTGGGTTGTTTGTTTGTTTAGTGACTTTTATAAGCTGTTTTCGTAAAGTTTGTATTCTTTGTCAGGTGTGGCCACTGAAGTCTGTTACCAAGATGACCGAAGCTTCAGAGATCTTATCTACAAGGAACCTAGTGGGAGTGATGTGTGTTTACCTATATGACGTTTAAGAATAATCATTAGTGGCTGTCTGACCCTTGGTCTCAAGTCCTCCTGTTAGTTAAGCATTCAGTTAGTGACTTGACAGAGACTGCCTTGAATGCCCGGGGCGGGGGGCGGGGGGGACAGACAAAACTCTGGCAGCTTGGAGCTGGGGTCCGTGTCGGAGCTGTCAGCCTGTTTACAGTTCTGCCTTAGCCTTCCCTTCCTGCTTTTGCTGAGCCTCCAGGTCAGCCAGAGGTGAAAGCTTCGGATTTTCTCTCGTCTTTTGTGAGCATGCCTCCAGTCTCGGTCATGCGTGTAATCTTCTAGATTCCTTGATACACGTAGGAGCTTTTCAAACCCATTATTCTCCAAAGTACCTCTCTGCCCAGCCGCCTCCCTCCCAAGCCGTTCAGTGTATCCGTTGCTTGCCTTGACTGTTATTCTTTGCCTCAGGCAGCTGAGGCTAATATATTTGTCTTGAAATGCTTTCAAAGACCACCTGGGAAGCCGCTTCTGCTCTGGGAAGCTCCAAGACCAGTGAAACAAAGGCAAGCCCTTCAGCTGTTCCTTCAAGGAGCCACCAGCTAGGTCATAGGCCCAACCACAATTATTTAAGAGTAAGATCTGAATCGCCCCCTCTGGTAGCAACAGCCTGCGCCAGGAACGCAGGCCGTTGCCTTCAAGGCCGCCACTGAGCTGGGGGGCAGGTTAGTTAAAATGTCACAGTGCTCTTTTTCTGAAATTTAGCATTTTCTTTCTTCATTAAGCATTCTCTTGTTTGTTGTAAGTTTTCTATTAGATTCCAGAATTCTCAAAAAGTTGATTCTGACAGCTTTTGCCAGCTTATTTGTTGCTTTTGTGGACGGACGAAGTTTTGAAGTTCTCTGCTCTGCCATGATAGGTGACATCGCCAGTTGCCTTTTGACCTGTGACCTCTGACGTTAATGTCACTCCAGCCCAGTTCCGGTCTCTGAACCGCCTGACGTCTGTCATTTTCACCTGATGTCCAGTTTCTTCCAGATCCATCTGCAAACATTGCTTTATCCTTGGCCTCTGGTGTCCCTGGTTAATTTCTGACATCCGGCTCCGTCTCTCCCTCCATCACAGGCTTCCACCCTCCTTCATCCCTGTAGGAAGCTCATTCCACACCCTGACCCTATCCGTGACCCGTCTCTGTTTCTCCAGGGCTCCAACGCTGTGGCCTCAGCTCTTGGGGCCTGTTTGTTGCTGCGAGTGCTGGCACGCCTCGAGACCGAGGCCCAGGAGGCGGCACGGAGGAAGGAACTGGCGGCCAAGTTTGAGGGGCTGGGTGTCGGTGCGTGGGGCATGGGTGCTGGGGGCACGGACAGTGCTGCATGAAGTCCATCTCCCCACTCCCCCTCTCGGGACCTTGCTCCCCACCCTTCCATGCCCTTATTTCTCCCCTCATACTGTCTTCCCACCCCTTTCCCCCTGCCCCCAGACCTCTTTGGCGAGTGCTACCACAGCAGCGAGGAACGGGCCTCCCGGCTGCTCCTCCGGCGCTGCCCGCTCTGGGGGGATGCCACCTGCTTCCAGCTTGCCATGCAGGCTGACGCCCGTGCCTTCTTTGCCCAGGACGGGATACAGGTGAGCATCTGAAACCCCAACATCCCAGACAGTTCCCAACTGGACTCTGGGAAGCGTGGAGGATAAGCCCCTGCCATTGCGGGCAGTCTGTCGTCTTGACCAGCCCCTCCCCCTGGAGACCACCGCTCCTCTAGAAAGTCTCAGGCCTCTCCCAGAAAGGCTGCTCTTCCCCTAAGAAGCTCCTCCCTCTGCCACAGGAAAGCCAGCCTTCCCCCAGCAAAGCCCACCCTCCTAAAAGTTCTAGTCCGGATAACAGGAATTCCTGGTGACTTTACTAGGAAGTCCTTCCCACTTCCTTACGAGGTCCCCACTCCTAAGTTTCAACTAGAGTGACGTCACCGGACAATTACCTATTGTTCTGGACAAAGACAAACTCTGCTTCAGGAAATCCCACCCTTCCTATAGGAAATCCTGTCCTTCGGGAAGCCCTGCCTGCCCCCACAGTCCCTCCCATCCTGCCAATCCTGACATTTTGAAAACTTTCTCAGTCTCCTTAATCTAAATTTGACAGGGGCTCAGAGAGTCCCACCCTCAGGACAGGACATTCTGCCTACCTGACGGGAAGTCCCATCCTCACCTGTTGGAATGATTTGGTGGGGATTTCAAAGAATTACCCAGAGTGCTTTGCTTTGAAGAGTGGTTGAACTCATGGCTTCCAGCTTGCGCCCCTTCCTGAACCTCCCTGTGCCCCATCTGTGAGCAGGGAGAAAGTACTGGTACCTGTCCTCCTGGGGGTGTGGTGGGGGTTAATTGAAGTGCTTAGCCCAGCATCTGCCATATTGGGTTAATAAATGTTAGCTGTCTGCCTCTCTTAGCTAAAACCTGGGACAGGTGGCCCTCGCCTTCCCCCACCTCCCACAGTTATGGTCCTGGCATTGAGCACTTGCTCTGGGCCTTAGAGCTGTGGCCCAGTCCTTGCCTGGGGTCTTCAGGAGGGGGCTGCGAGTAGATTCAGACTGCTGATTCTCCCCACACCCCACAGTCTCTGCTGACACAGAAGTGGTGGGGGGAGATGGACAGCACCACGCCCATCTGGGCCCTGGTTCTTGCCTTCTTTTGCCCCCCACTCATCTACACCGACCTCATCACCTTCAGGTCAGTCCCTCGGGGTTAGATGGGCAGGAGGGGGCGCTCAGTGTCTCCTGCCTGCTCACTTCTGGCTGCCTTTCTACTTGGTCTGTCCGGTGCCCCGCCTCTTGTTCATTCTCTTTGCCTTCTCAAACTGGGGGCGTGTTCTGGGAGCTGAGATTTTGGGGGGCTCTCTGTGGTATCGCTAGGGGCCGTTCCTCTGCCCTCTGGCCATGGCTCTGGGGGAAGGTCCCTTTGGGGTGACTCTGGGGAGGCACCTCGCCATCTCCCTGCCATGTTGCTGGGTGAAGAATTTGGGGTCTTTCTGGAGGATTCCTCTCCCACTCTCGCCTGCCCCCATTTCTCCCTCTGTGCTTCCGTCCAGGAAGTCAGAGGAGGAGTCCGCACAGAAGGACCTGATGTTTGACATGGATACAGACATCAATGGGGAAGGGCCTGCCGGGTGAGTGAGACACCAGCACCCTGTGAGCTGGGGCACCCTGGGCGGCTTCAGGAGCATGGGGCACTGGGAGCAAGGCCAGAGGGGAGACGTGGGGCTTCAGGAGATGGTGGTTTCTTGAAGCCACTGAAGCTACCGAGGAAGTTTCCCAAATGCCATGCTCCAGGCTTGGTTCTGCCACCAAGGAGTTCCTCAGTGGAAATCAACTTGCTTCATGCTACAGGTACTTCTGTTCCATGTCGCAAGTGGAATTGCATGGATTTGGTTCATTTGGAAGGATCTTTGGCCTACTTTTTTTTCCTGACTCCAGGGCCTTTGTTCTTTGGTGCCCATGAAGGTCTTTTCAAAATCAGGCCTAAACAAATGAAATAAAATATGTATCCATCTTCTGATGATCCTGCAGCGTGGAGGAGCTGAGGGACGTGGCTCTGAGTCGAGCAGACCTGAGTTCAGATCCTGACTTCGACTTGGGCGGTGGCTTCACCCCTGAGCCTCAGCTTTCTCTTCTGTAAAGAGAAGGCACATGGAAGGTTGTCCCTGTGCTAGTCAGGCTGGGGTGGGTAATGCTGCGATGACAAGACATCCCAGACTCTCCGTGGCTGGCAGCAGCGAAGCTTTAGCTCTCCCTCTCACTCCAGTCGCGGGTGGACCGTGGCTCTGCTCCATGTGGTCTCCACTTTGGGATGAGCAGGCACCTCCGAGCTGAGATGTTGCTGGTCTCATGGCAGAGGGAAAGGAGACGTGGTGAACCAGCTACTGGCTCTTAAAGGGAAGTGACGGGTGTCACTCTTGCCCATATTTCATTGGTAAAGCAAGTCGTATGGGGATTCCTCAGCTCCTAATTCTCCCATTGGGAGAGAACCAAAATATCTGGTGCATTGTCATACAGGGTATCGTGATGCCTGATGGAGTGGGAGCGAGGATTCATGGAGATAATGTGGAGAAAATGCATAGCGTAGTGCTTGGCACGTGGTCAGTGCTCAGTTAATGGGGATTATCATTACTACTGCTATTATTAATACATTTATTATTTATTTTGTTGAATGGCGTGTGTGTGTGTGTGTGTGTGTGTAGATATAAGGGTCTTAATCTATAGTAAGAGAGAAATAGGAAGAGGCCCACATTTATACCCATCTTTGCATCCTCCATCTCTACTTTAGCCATATAAATGGGGAAAGGATGGACCACACCCTCCAATATCCCAGAAGAAGAAATGTTTCTGATAACCAGACTGCCAATAGTCTGTAAAACCCACTACATACCTCATGAAATGTCAAATTTAAATGTGTGTGTATATATATATATATATTATTTTTTTTTTTTTCTGAGACAATGCACAAAGAATGCAAAATATTTGTCAAGATAGAAGAGAAAACTAGGAAAAAAAAAATTTGGACCACTGCAAAAGGTTGGCTAGAAGGCCCCAGTGTCAGGATCAATAATGGTGCCCTTGCCTAGTGATTTCCCAACTTTTGCACCATGTGATGAGGATGATGACGATGACAATGGCTGCTGTCACAGAATACTTACAGTGGGCAGCCATCGTGCTAAATCCTTTTGAAGATAAGTTCATTTAATTCTCTGAACAGCCCTATGCCGTAAGGTGTATTATTATCCCCATTTTACAGATGAAATAACTGAGGCATTAAGTTACTCTCCTCAGATCATGTGCTTGGTGACAGAGGTGGGATTTGAACCCAGATCCTCTTGTGCCTGAATCTGTGCTCTTAGCCACTGTGGAGAGCCAGTGATCTCCAGGGAGCAAGATCTCCAGGGAGATCTTTGTAAAAGGACAGATCCCTGGCTCCTGTCCCCGGGAAGCTTGCGGTTGGGCCCAGGGATCTGCGTGTGGCCCGGCTGCCGGTGAGTCAAGATGGCAGACGTTGGGAAGCGTTCTGACCTGCCACGTTCTTGCCGTCAGGACCCTGCGGAGGGTGAAATGGGAAACCCCAGGACTGTACTCCTTGTCATTAGGGAGCTGCTCTCTCTGCATCTGACCCCTTTTCCCCAATACTTCTCACTTCCTTTAGCTTTTACCGTACTGTTCTTTCCACTTATTTTCTTTAGAACAGTTTAATTGAGATATAATTCACAGACTATTTAGCTTGGCCATTTAAGGTGTACCATTCAATGGTTTTTCACAGAGTATATTCACAGAGTTGTAAAGTTATCACCACAATTTGAAAACATTTTCATCACTGCAACGAGAAACTTTGTACCCATTAACAGTCACTCCCCTCCCCCCACTTCCCCCTGAGCCTCAGGGCAACCACCCGTCTAGTTTCTGTCTGTGCTGTGCGTTTGCCTATTCTGGACGTTTTATATAAGTGGAGGCACGCCCTGTGTGGTCTTTTACCATTGGCTTTGTTCACTTAGCATCATGTTTTCAAGATTTATCCACGATGTAGCATGGATCAGTGCTTCATTCCTTTTCATTCCTGAATAATATTCCATTGTCTGGATAGACCACTTTTGATTTATCCATTCATCAATTGATGGCCGTTTGGGTTGTTTCCACTTTTGGGTTATTGTCTTTCTGCTTGGTTTATAAAGAGAGGACACTTCTTCAAGCCAGTTTGGTTTTCCTGTTAGCTTTTTGAATTTATTATTATTAGTATGACTCATTTTAGCCTTTCTTATTTGAGGTCAGAATTAAGAGTCAGGATGAAATTGGGATACAGGATCAGAACTCAGGTGAGAAGGGTCAGCGATATGAGTGGACCAAGAAGGTCAGGATTCAGAAGCCAGCTAGGACTGTGTGGTCAGAGATCAGACATGGGGAAGGAAGAGTCATATGAGAAAACTGGGCTGGATAAGCTGATATCAGAATCTGTGGTCAGAGGTTAATATTCAGGGACTGAGTTGTCAAACCTGGGGAGCCGAGGTCATAAAAGTGAGGAGTCAGGTCATATTTCAGGGCCAGAGGTCAGGTAGATGGTCTAAGGTCAGACACAGAGTCAGAGATGGTGAAGGTGAAAGAAGAGGGACTTGGAGTCAAAAGGCAAACAAGAGGCAGAGGTCATCCCAGGGGTGAGAGGCCAGAAGGGTGGAGGAAGTCCGAGGTGGCAGGCCAGCAGTGTTGATGCTAGGAGATTTCAGAGGTCAAAGGTTAGCTACAGGAGTCAAAAGTCAAGGAGGTGGTGGACATCAGACTTCATTTCAGGACAGGCAGGGCCAGAAGTGGTGAAGACGGAAGAGGTCAGAGGTGAAGGGTTAGGGGTCTTGCTAATGGTCAAGGTTCGGAGGTCAGACTGAGCCCTCATCCCTTGTCTCCTCCTCTCCTCCAGGCTGGCAGAGCCCCCCGAGAAGACGCCCGAGGTGTTGATGCAGCCCGGCCGCAGGGGCTGCTGCAGGGGGTGCCCCCCACGCCTGCGCCGGTGGCCCCAGTTCTGGGGGGCGCCGGTGACGGCCTTCGTGGGCAACGTGGTCAGCTACCTCCTCTTCCTGCTGCTCTTCGCGCGCGTGCTGCTCATCGAGTTCCGGCCCGAGCCGCCCGGGCTGCTGGAGCTCCTGCTCTACTTCTGGGTCTTCACCCTGCTGTGCGAGGAGCTGCGGCAGGGCCTGGGCAGCGGCTGGGCCAGCCTGGCCACCGGGGGCTCCAGGCCGGACTCCCGCCACGCCCCGCTGCGCTGGCGCCTGGAGCTCTACCTCCTGGACACCTGGAACAAGATCGACCTGCTGGCCCTCACCTGCTTCCTCCTGGGCGTGGGCTGCCGGTGAGTGGCCCTGTGACCTTCATCTTGGCTGTGGCCGGCCCCGTGGCCGAGCGGTTAAAGTTCTGTGTGCTCTGCTTCGGCAGCTCGGCTTTGGGTGTTTGGATCCCCAGCCAGAACCTATTCCACTCATCAGCCATGCTGTGGAGGCATCTCACATACAAAATAGAGGAAGTTTGGCACCAATGATGGCTCAGGGCCAATCTTCCTCAAGCAAAAAAAAAAAAAAAAAAAAGAGGAAGATTGGCGACAGATGTTAGCTCAGGGTGAATCTTCCTCACCAAAAAAAAGAAAGAAAGAAAGAAAGAAAAATCCCTTCTTGATCAAAAGTACTGCATAAAGATGGTCTAGAAGCAGTTTGATCACATATGAATATCTGGCTTTAGGGGGCATAGGATTAAAATGAGAACTCCACTGCTTCTGCTGCCATTGATTCTAGATTTGGAGATTACCAGATGTTTCTCTGAGCCCCCAAACCTGGCCCTGCAACTGCATCACTGTCCCCGGTGAGCTCAGTATCTTCCCCCAGACACCAGGCCAGATGCTGGGTGCCACCCTCACGTCCTGCCTCCTCTTCCTCCACAGGCTGGCAGTCCCAGGCCCTGTCCTCATGCCCCCGACTCTCTGTTCCATCCCCATCTCCATCTCCATGGCCGCCTCTCCCTCCTGGACTCCAGTCTCTTCCCTCCAGTCCATCCCCCAGAGGGCCCCACGAGGGTCTTCCTAGACCCAGAGCTGACCTGTCCCTGTCTGCTTCCTGTGGCTCCCCAGGACCCCTGGACAGAGCCTGCGCCCCTGGCCCTGGCACTGGAGGCCCCGCTGGGTGCAGGCCGCCTGTCTCTGCAGGGCTGTCTCCCCTTTTCTTTCTCTTTCCTTTGTCTACACTCCAGCCTCTCTAAGAGCTACTTGCATTTCCTTCCTCACAGGGACAAAGGGCTTTGACCTTGATCCTAGATATTTCCAATCTGAAAAATTATATAATTGTCATCAGAATTTTCCTGATGAATTCTTATCCATGAAGTATTTTCTAGTGAAACTTCCTTGATCCCTTTTATATGCAGGGCAGTTAAACTAGCTTCAATTATTTTCATCTTCTGTTTCTGAAATTATTTCGATTTGGTTAGTTATTATTGGGTTAAGGGTTATGACACATATTTGGTTCATCGTTCGTGTTTTTGTCTGTATTGAATTTTGCCAAAATCCGGGGTCTGTGTTTGTGAATTTTGCTTTGTGGCTTTTATTTCTTGCATGGCCAGTTTTCCTGGGTCAAAAGTAATAGGTTCAGATCTCATCAGAGAAGTTTGAATGTTCTGTCAGCTTTTTAGTCCATAAAAACTGTGACTGTTTCTGCTTATTTCTTAGCTAACTTGTAAAAAACAAATTGCGAGGAATTACCCTCAGATATTTTCTCTTGCCCAGACTGGGCTGTGTAATGTTAGTTCATTTCTTCCGTAGTTTCCAGATCAAACTGTGTGGTGCCCAGAGAGAGGGCAAAGGGCAAGTCAGAACATCCTTGGGAATAAATGGTTTTGTCTTTGGGTCTTGGCACATGCTGTTCCCCTTCCTGAAACACTCTGTCCTCCCCTCCTTGGCCAAGCCGACTTCTGCACTTCCTTTAGGCCTCAGCTTTGCTGTCTCTGTCTCTGCAAACTTCCTTTATCCTGCCTAACTCTGGGTCCTTCCTTCGTGTTCCCCTGATGTCCTGAGATCACCCCCAAATAGTGCTCTGTGTATGGCTTGTGCTGTCTTTCTCCTCACACAAGATTGTAAACTCTTCAAGCCACATCTATCTCATCTCCCAGCAACTTAAAATATCTTTGAAATACAGTCTGTCATCAAAGAAATGCAGAAATATGTCCTCACCGAACGAGATTAAACAAATGAAGAAAGACATAAAACAGAAACCAGTGATTTTCCTTGATCATTTCAAGCGTCCTCCCTTTCTCAGCAGTTACCTCCATCAACAGTTTGGTGTACATCCTGCCTGTTCTTTTTCTATGCATTTACATGGACAGTTACACATACTTCTTTCATACACAAATGACATTATATTTTCTGTTTTCTTCTGCAACTTTTTCTTTTTGTCTACAGTATGTCCTGACATTCTTTACACATCAATATTTGCAAATATACCTTATTCTTTGAAAATGCCACATCAGAATCCAGAAGAACGGGTTTTAGCTATGGTTGGCTAAAGATCAGACGAGACAGGCTCCTCCTTGCCAGAGTTTAATGAGTGAATGAATTCTTTTCATAAGGCAGTGAGACAAAAATTGTGAATTTCAAGAGAGAGAAATCAGGCCAAAAGTTTCTCCACAAGGTCTCTTTCATTTTCTACTCAAAATAACGTGAAGTTGTAATCAGATATTAGCTGCTCTGGGTCCAATATTCTGCTCATAAAGTTTCTTTTTTATAACGTCCTATCAGTGAGGATGCCACTCGTTTTGAGGAGGGCAGACAAAGAGCTCTGTGGACACAACCTAGTAACTGTTTACAAGGGACGAAGGGCCTTGGCATCCCCTTTCATAAGCTGGATGGTTTGACAGCAATGACACCCCATTTTCTCAGTGGACACAGGGAGAGGCGTGCTCCTCTGTACTGTTAGAAATGCCACACGGTAATTTGGGATGAGTAATTTATTCAAACAGCAAGATGAGAGTTTTGCAGAAATCTTTGCTTCTGTTTATCTTCATATTTTGTGTGAAGTATCTTTTGAGATGAAAGGACCAAGGCCGTGTGCTACCATGCTCAGGAATACCAGTGAGATTTTAGATATTTTGTCAAACTCTGTATTTTCTAGTGAGGAAATAATTATTGCGTGGGAAAAAAAAATCCAAAGATCTTGGCTTACACGGGCGAAATTTCCAATGATCTCCAGAACTGAATGGATGACTCATTTTATTTGCCAATCCCTTCCGGATTGACATTTCGATTGTTTCTAATTTTTTATTATTCCAAAGTAATAAAAGTTTACATCCCGGATTAAACTTTGTAGGTCAAAGGGTACAGATATTCTTGACTTATTTCAGAGTAATAAAAGTTTACCTCCCGGATGTAAACCTTGTGGGTCAAAGGGTACATACATTCTTGACGTGAATCCATTTCCTTGTTAAAATAGCTTCATCCGTTTACAGGCCCACCATCAGGGTAAGAGAGTGCCCCCTTGAGGACATGCCTGAAAATACCTGATGTTTTCAATCTAAAGTTTTGTAGCTGTCTGTTTAACCGTTACCGTTTTTGGCAATTGGATGGGTCAAAATGACCTCGCCTTGTTTTAATTTATGCATCCCTGACTGCTGGTTAAGTTGGGCATCTTTCATGCCTATGACCACTTGTACTTAAGTCAACTGTCTTTTCACATCCTTTGCCCCAGTTTTTAAATTTTATTTTATTGTGTTCATTGATCTCTTGCATATATATATATATATAAACTGGTAAGTGCTCTCCCTAATTTCAAAATCGTAATCCTTGGTGATTTTGTTCTAAATATCTTCTCACAGTCTGCTGCTTGTCTTTTCACTTTTGTATGTTATCTTAAACATTCTTTTATTCTTTTACTTTTCAGTTTTAAATAACCTGAAACTTATAAGCTTGTTGCAAAAAACAGTTTAAAGAGAGCCAGCCCTGATGGCCCAGTGGTTGAAGTTCAGCATGCTCTGCTTCAGTGACCCGGGTTCGGTTCCCGGGCACAGAACCACAGCACTCATCTGTCAGTAGCCGTGCTGTGGTGGGGGCTCACATGGAGGAACTAGAAGGACTTACAACTGGAATACACAACTGTGTGCTGGGGCTTTGGAGAGGGGGAAAAAAAAAGAAAAAAAGAGAGGAAGATTGGCAACAGATGTTAGTTTAGGACAAATCTTTCCCAGAAAAAAAAAGTTAAAATATTTAAAAAAGAAAGCACAAAGAATTCCCATACACATTTGACTGAGGTCCCCCAAGTGTTAACATCTTACATGATCAAATCCAGGAAATCTTATTCAAATTTCACCAATTATCCCACTGATGTCCTTTTTCTGGGCCAGGTTCCCAAGTTGCCTTTAGTTCTCATGTCTCCTTAATCTTCTCTAATCCACACAGTTCTTCAGTCCTTCTCTGACTTTTTTTCTGCTTTTCACATAATTATGTCTTTTTTTCCCCCTTTCTCTTACTTTTATGACCATAACACTGTTGAACAGGCCAGGCCAGTTATTTTGTAGAATTTGCCTTGATTTGGGTTTGTCTGATGTTCCCGCAAATTGAGGCTATGCATTTTTGGCAGAAATTTTCGCTTGTCTCAGTCCATCATCTTTACGTTATTTTTTGATGCACAGAAGTTTTGTATTTCAAAGTAGTCGAATTATTCACTCTTTTCCTTTGTGATTTCATGTCTTACCTATAAGGCTTTTTTTCGTATATGACATCTTATCCTATCTCAAGCTCTTGAAGAAATTCTACATTTTCTTCTAAAGATTTTAATATTTTTGCCTTTTACTCTAGGTTTTTAATCCATCCAAAGGTTAAGTACATGATGATGCAAAATAGGGATATAAGTTTCAATTTCCCCGTAAGGATTGCTGATGTTATCGGCCTTTTGACTTTCCTCTGTGAATTGTGCGTTATTCTTTATCCGCTTCCCTGTCAGGTCGTTTGTCTTCTGCTTATTCATTTGCTGGAACTCTATATTTTGCCTTTTATGGGTTGGACAAATATTCCAGCAGTTTTTCAAGCTCGATTGTTCCAGGGACCTCCCAGCTTTTTGCTCAGCCCTCCGTTCGTGCAGCGACTGTTTAATGGGTGCCTGCGCCCTGGGAGGCCCAGCTCGGCTGGGAAATCTGAGGAAACCCGGGGAACTCCGAGGCTCCTGATTCTGGCCGGGGAGAGGCCGCAGCCTCCCCTGAAGCCTGGTGTTGGGAAGGTTTCCTTTGTGCCCTGTGACCCTTGAGTGACCCCTGCGCGTCTCCCCACACCCTAGGCTGACCCCAGGCCTGTATGACCTGGGCCGCACTGTCCTCTGCCTCGACTACATGGTCTTCACGCTGCGGCTGCTGCACATCTTCACGGTCAACAAACAGCTGGGGCCCAAGATCGTCATTGTGAACAAGATGGTGAGGGGGCGGGGCCCTGAGGGGGCGGGGCCAGGAGTGGGAAGGGCGTGGCCCTAGGAGAGAAGGGTGGGGCCAGGGGAGGGAGGGGCGTGGCCAGAGAGGAGGGGTGGGGCCAGGAGGGGGAAGGGTGTGGCCAGGGAAGGGAAAGGTGTGGCCAGGGGAGAGAAGGGCGTGGCCAGAGGCCTGGGGGCGGGGCCAGGGTAGGGAAAGGCTGGGCAAATCTCGGGAACGGAGGAGCCAGGGTAGGAGGGTGGGGGCCAGGTTTGATCACATCTTTCTTTCCTGCAGATGAAGGATGTCTTCTTCTTCCTCTTCTTCCTCTGCGTGTGGCTGGTTGCCTATGGGGTGGCCACAGAGGGGCTCCTTAGGCCCAAGGATCATGACCTCCCGGGCATCCTGCGCCGCGTCTTCTACCGGCCCTACCTCCAGATCTTCGGGCAGATCCCCCAAGAGGACATGGACGGTGAGGAGGGATGAGAGGGACTGCCACTCTCCCTCTGAGTCTCCCCTCTCTTCCCCCGTCTCCGGATCTCTATACTCCTCTCTCAAAGTCTCTATCTTTCTCTCTCTGGGTTTCTGACTCCTTCTTTTTCTGGTATTCAGCCTCCCTGTCTCTGGGTCTCTGCTCCCCCACACCCTTCTGAATGTCTGTCTTCCTTAGGTCTCTGTCTCTGGCCCCATCTCTCTCTCCCTTCACAGTGGCTCTCATGAACCACGTCAACTGCTCCTCGGAGGAGGGATTCTGGGCGCACCCGCCGGGACCCCAGGCGGGCTCCTGCGTCAGGGTTTATGCCAACTGGCTGGTAGTGCTTCTCCTCATCGTCTTCCTGCTCGTGGCCAACATCCTGCTGGTCAATTTGCTCATCGCCATGTTCAGGTGAGGCCCAACTGCTCTCTGATCTGACCTCACTCAGCATGGCCCTTGACCCCAGCATGACTCTTGATCCCAGCTTGACCCTTGACCCCAGCCTAATCAATTCTATCTTTAGTCCCTGAACTCTGACTCAGACCTAACTATGGCTTGTCCCCAAACCCAGCCAGACTCTGCTCCTGACCTGGACTTTGGATTCTAATCCTCTCCCTGAGCCCAGGTTGAATATTTAAAACAATTTTTTATTGTGCCAAAATAGATATAACATAAAATTTGCCATTTTAAAGTGTAGAATTCAGTGATATTAATTACATCGATAATATAATCACCGCTATTTCCAAAACGTTGTCATTACTCCAAACAGAAAGTGTGTACTCATTAAGCAGGCAGTAGTGCCCCATTTTTCCCTCCCTCTAGTCGCTGGTAACCTGTAATCTACATTGTGTCTCTATGAATTTGTCTTTCCTAGATGTTTCATATAAATAGAATCATGCAATATTTGTCCTTTTGTGTCTGGTTTATTTCACTCAGCATAATGTTTTTGATGTTCATCCATATTGTAGCATCTATCAGCTCTCCATTCCTTTTTACAGCTGAATAATATTTCATTGTATTGATCTAAGACATTTTGTTTATCCATTCATATGTTGATGGAAACTTGGGTGGTTTCCATCTTTTGGCTATTGTGAACAATGCTCCAATGAATATTGGTGTCCATGGGTCTGTTTGAGTCTCTGTTTTTATTTCTTTTGGGTATCTTTCTAAAATAGAATGCTGGGTCATATGGTAATTCTATGTTTAGCGTTTTGAGGAACCACCAAACTGTTTTCTACAACAGCTGCATCATTTTACATTCCCACTAGCAATCCATGAGGGTTCCAATTTCTCCACGTCCTTGCCAACAGTTGTTATTTCCCTTTTAAAAAAATTATAGCCATCTGAGTGGGTATGAACTGGCATTTCATTGTTGTTTTGATTTGCGTTTCCCTAATGACTAATGATGTTGAGCATCTTTTCATGTGCTTATTGCCCATTTGTACATCTTTGGAGAAATGTCTATTCAAGTCCTTTGCCCATTTTTTAGTTAGGTTGTTTGTCTTTTTGTTGTTGAGTTGTAGCACTTCTTTATGTATTCTGGATATTAAACTCCTATCAGATATATAATTTGCAAATATTTTCTCCCATTCTGTTAGTTGTCTTTTTCTTTTCTTTTCTTTTTTTTTTTTTTTTTGAGGAAGATTATCCCTGAGCTAACTACTGCCAATCCTCCTCTTTTTGCTTGAGGAAGGCTGGCCCTGAGCTAACATGCGTGCCTATCTTCCTCTACTTTATACGTGGGACGCCTACCACAGCATGGCTTGCCAAGCGGTGCCATGTCCGCACCTGGGATCCGCACCAGTGAACCCCAGGCCGCCAAAGCGGAACGTGTGCACTTAACCACTGTGCCACCAGGCCAGCCCCGTCTTTTTCTTTTCTTAATGATATATTTTGATGCACAAAAGTTTTAAATTTTGATAAAGTCCAATTTATCTATTTTTTGTTTTTTTGCTAGTACTTTTGGTGTCATATCTAAAGACCCATCATCAAGTCCAAGGTCATGAAGATTTACTCCTATATTTTATGGTTTTAGTTCTTGAATTCAGGTTGTTGGTCCATTTTGACTTTATTTTTGCATATGGCATGAGGTAGGGGTCCCACTTCATTCTTTTTGCATGCAGAAATCCAGTTATTCCAGGTCTATATGTTGAGGAACCTGTTTTTCCCCCACTGAATGGACTGGGCACCCTTGTTAAAAATCTGGCCATTGTATTAGTTTCCTAGGGCTCCACTAACAAAGTACCAAACAGTAGGTAGCTTTAAACTACAGAAATTTATTGTCTCATGGTTCTGAAGCTAGAAATTCAAAATCAAGATATGGACAGGGTTGGTTCCTTCTGAGGGCTATGAGGGAGAATCTGTTCCATGCCTCTCACCCAGCTTCTGAAAGTTTCCTGGCAATTTTGGTCTGCAGATGCATCATTGCAATCTCTGCCTTCATCTTCAGGTGGTGTTTTCCCTGTGCACATGTCTTCATCCAAATTTCCCCTTTTTATAAGGACAGCAGTCATATTGAATTAGGGACCAACCCTAATGACCTCATTTTAACTTGATCACCTTTGTAAAGACCCTGTTTCCAAATAAGGTCAGATTCTGAGGTCCTGGGGTTAGGATTTCAACATATCTTTTTTGAGGGGGCATAATTCAAGCCATAACACTCATAGATGTATGGGTTTATTTCTGGACTCTCAATTCTATTCCATTGGTTGATATGTCTATCCTTATGCCAGTACCACACTTTTTTGATTGTGTAGCAAATTTTGAAATTGGGAAGGGTGGGTCCTCAGGCTTTGATCTTTTTCAAGATTGTTTTGCCTGTTCAGGGCCTCTTGCAATTCCCTATGAATCTGAGGATCAGCTTTTCCATTTCTACAAACAAGGCTGTTGAAATTTTGATAGGAATTGCATTGAATCTGTAGATTGCTTTGGGTGGTATTGATATCTTAACAATATTAAATCTTCATATTCATAAACACAGGCTGTCTTTCCATTTATTTAGATGTCCTTTAACTTTCTTTCAGCATTGGAAAAATTGGATTGTGATTTTTAGTGTATAAGTCTTTCACCTTCTTGGTTAAATTTATTCCTATAGGTGCTTTATTCTTTTAAGTTCTATTATAAATGGAATTGCTTTCTTAACTTCCTTTCTGGATTGTTCATTGAAGGTATATAGAAACACAATTGATTTTTGTTTGTTGATCTTTTACCCTGCAACTTTGCTGAGTTCATTTATTAGCTTTGGTAGATTTCTTGTGATTCTCTGGGATTTTCTATATATAGGATTGTGTCATCTGTGAATAGAGAGTTTTACTTCTTCCTTTCCAATTTGGATGCCTTTTATTTCCTGTTTAAGCGCTCTGGCTAGAACTTCCAGTACGATGATGAATAGCAGTGGTGAAAGTGGGGATCGTTATCTTGTTTCTAATCTTGGGGAAAAGGTTTCCATCTTTCTTCATTGAGTGTGATGTGTTGACTTGAAAAGCCTCAAAATGAGTTTATTTGGGAATAGCCAAAAGAATTGCAACTTGGCATGTGCATGCTATGGCAAACCATAGGCAAATGCAGCAAACAACGAAGGGGAGCTGCCTTTATAGACCAAAAGCAGGAGTAGGGAGGGGCTGTGCTAAAGGAAAGTCCATCGGGGGAAAGGAACAGTTCAGGGTGGCAACGGCTTCTCATTGGCTGAGCTGTGGCGTTTCTCATTGGCTGAACTGTGGTATTTCTCATTGGCTGGGCTGTGGTGTTTCTCATTGGCTGAATTGCAGTGTTTCTCATTGGCTGAGCTGCAGCGTTTCTCATTGGCTGGGCTGTGGTGTTTCTCATTGGCTGAGTTGCAGTGTTTCTCATTGGCTGAGCTGCAGTGTTTCTCATTGGCTGGGCTGTGGTGTTTCTCATTGGCTGAGCTGTGGCATTTCTCATTGGCTGGGCTGAGGTGTTTCTCATTGGCTGAGCTGTGGCATTTCTCATTGGCTGAGCTGTGGTGTTTCTCATTGGCTGGGCTGTTGCCAGGTGGGGAGAGAAATCTTCCTTCAGTAGTAGCTTTACTTCGCGTCCAAGATGCAAGCTCCGTCTCTTCCTGTTTGGTATAATTGATGATGTGTGATAGGGCATGAGAGCTCCCCCTGCAGGCCTTCTGACTCCAATTCAGATAAGGTTTATTTTATTAATTTTGTTTTTTATTTTTATTAATTTATTATTATTTTTAATTATATGTAATTAATAATTATTTTAAGTATTGTTAATTATTTTTATTAATTTATTTTTATTTTATTAATTTATTAATTAATTTTTTTGGTAAGTACTCTTTGTCATGCTGAGGAAGTTTCTTTTCTATTCCTACTTTTCTGAGTTTCCCTTTTTAATCATGAAAGGGTATTGGATTTTGTTAAATACCTTTCTGTGTTGTGTCAATTGAGATGATCATGTTTTTTTCCCTTGTTCTAGTAAAGTGGTGTATTATATTGATTAATTTTTGTATGTTGAACCACGCTTGCATTCCTGGGATAAATCCCATTTGATCATGTTGTATAATTCTTTTAATATGCTTCTGAATTAGGTTTGTTAGTATTTTGTTGAGAATTTTTGCATGTATATTTGTAAAGGATATTGGTCTGTAATTTTCTTTTCTTGCGATATCTTTGTCTGGCTGATACATACTGGCCTCATGGAATAAGCCTGGAAGTGTTCTCTCCTCTTTAATTTTTTGGAGTAATTTGAGAAGGATTGATGTTAATTCTTTTTAAATGTTTGATAGAATTCACCATTGAAGGGTTTTTTTTGTTGGAACACTTTTGATTAGTGATTTAATCTTTTTACTTTTTATAGGTCTTTTGAGATTTTCTATTTCTTCTTGAGTCAGTTTAGGTAATTTGTGTGTTTCTAGGAATTTGTCCATTTCATCTAGGTTATCTAACTTGGCATACATTTGTTGATATTCTATTATAATCCTTTTTATTAAGATTGATAGCAATGTCCCCATTTTCATTTCTGATTTTAGTTATTTGTGTCCAGGCTGACTTCTGAACCTGACTCAAACCTCTATCCTAATTCATGACAGCATCCGCAACCTGACCCCTGACAGCTGACCCTTGGCCCTCTTGATCCACCTTATGTAATATCCTCTGACTTTATTGACCCCAACATCTGCCTGCTGCCTTGGACTTCAAACAGATATTGCCCGACATCTAACCTTGATCCCCTACTCCTGACTGGGCCTTGACCTCAGGTGACCCTTGGCCTCTGTTTTCCACAGCCACACCTTTGGCAAAGTACAGGGCAACAGCGACCTCTACTGGAAGGCGCAGCGTTACAGCCTCATCCGGGAATTTCACTCTCGGCCTGCGTTGGCCCCACCCCTCATCATCATCTCGCACGTGCGCCTCCTCCTCCGGCGATTCTGCAAGCGCCGCGCCCATTTGCCATCCTCCCCAGTCTTCGAGCGTGAGAGCCGGGCTTGGCCCCAAAGAGTGACACACCGGGGACAGGACCTAGAGAGAAAGAAGAGCGTAGCCAGGGTCGGGGGGATGCCTAGAAGCACTAGTGGGCGGGGCTTAGACTGACAGGGGGCGTGGCTGGCGCACTGGGGGCGTGGCCTGGAACCGCACGGGGGCGTTGCCTTGGGAGAGCGCTCGGAGGGTTTGGAGTTGGGTGGCTGGGTGGAGAGGGAGAGGTCCGATCATGGGTGGGCCCCTTGACTCGGTCCTGACCCCTCCCTCCAGGGCTCCTCCTCTCGAAGGAAGCTGAGCGGAGGCTGTTGACGTGGGAATCGGTGCAGAAGGAGAATTTCCTGCTGGCGCGCGCGCGGGACAAGCGGGAGAGCGACTCTGAGCGTCTGAAGCGCACGTCGCAAAAGTGAGGGGGGGAGGCTTCCGGCCTCGTGGGTGGACCCCCTGAGTTGAGTTGAGCGAAGGGAGCTGTGGCTTCAGAGAGCAGAGCTAGAGGCGGGGTCCTGGGATGCTATAGAGGAAGGCGGAGCTCTGGGGCGGGGCTGGAGGGAGGCTGGCACCTGCCTGAAGCCTTGTGTCCCCAGGGTGGACACAGCGTTGAAGAAGCTGAGACAGATCTGCGAATACGAGCAGCGGCTAAAAGGGCTGGAACAGGAGGTGAGAACCCTGGGCCGGTCTGAGGGAGTGTGGCTGAGGTGGGGGCAGTGGGGTTGCACTTGGTGTCCTGATGTCCTCCCTGATTCCCAGGTCCAGTACTGTAGCCGTGTCCTGGGCTGGGTGGCCGAGGCCCTGAGCCGCTCTGCGTTGCTTCCCCCGGGGGGGCCGCCACCCCCGTCCCCGCCTGTGCCCAAAGGTCAGTGTGGAGCATCTACCTGTGGATCTCTGGCCTCTGTCACTACCTACTTTTCGGGTCTCTGCTCCCGTATCTCTGAGTGTTTTCTCTTTTGCTGCCCTTCCTTTGTCCCTGTTTCACTCTCTCTGTCTCTTTTGTTTTTTTCCTTCTTTTTGCCAGTCTCCCATTTTTTCTGTTTTCCTCTCTGTGCTCACCACCTGTTCTCTTTTCTCTCTTCCCCCTAGACTGAGTCCTGCTGGCGGACTTCAAGGAGTAGCCCTCGTAGGGAGCTTTTGCTCCCGGAGTAAGGCCTAGCTGGTCCTCGACTCCTGCACCTCGCGGCCTTTCCCTTGAGGTGGGGCCCCGTGCCCATGGACCACCACCTGGGCTGCTGTCGGGACCACTGCAGGGAGTGTCATCCGTGCCTCCCACGGCAGGCCGGCTCCTCCCGGAACCAGCCCCACGCTGGCAAGATCAGCCTCTGGAGCCCAGGCGCTGCCCCTCTGAAAGCCCTGCCACAGCCTGCTGGGCGGGAGAAGGCTGCAGGGCCCTGGGGGCGCAGGGACCATAGACCCCACTCACACCTCCCCACACTGGGGAAATAAAGCCATTTGAGAGGAGTAGGGCCTGGATGCTTGATTCTTGGGGAACTGGAGCCTGTCTAGATCCTTTGGGGTTGGGGGCTCGAGCTGGGGGAGGGTTTGCTTGGTCAGTTTGCTGCTCTGTTTCACATATCTCGAGGTCTGTTCCCTCTTAGTGTGACTCTTCCTGTGCCTCAGGCCCAGCACCTCTGGTCTGCACTGTTTTGATGGCTCTCGCTTCAGTCGGACAAGAACCCCAGCCATCTGCAACCCCCTCTAGTTTCTACTTTCCAGTGGAAAAAGAGCTCAGTGATAAAAAGCAAATTATTTCCTGAAGTGGGGGTGGGTGGGCACTCTCTACATCTGCTCTGGCAATCGGGGAACAGATGATGCAAATTTGAGGCGATAACTGCATATGTGTCTTTAAAAAGTCTAATTAGTGGGAAATTGCAGGCCACGCACGCACAGAATTGAGGCAAATATGCATGATTATACATGCAGTTTGACTAAACAACCCAAAACAAACTAAACTGGTAATGAGAAGGCTGAACTGACAGCGATTATTAGGTAAATAGCAAGACAACCACCAACACATCCAAAAATCAAAACCAAAACATCCTTTCTCCAAATTGGAGGAATTCCAACTCTCTGCCACTGTGGGTGCAGAGTAGCTTTGAAACATTGCCAAGTGTTACGTGGCAGCCCGACTTCTCTGGGAGACGCTGAATTGGTTCTCGCTAACCCAAGTGGTAATAATAATGGTAATGCCAGTGGTGCCAATAATAACAAAACAGTGAACTTGGAGTGCTCTCTCTGTGTCTGGCCTTGAGTTCTGGAAAGTGCTTCACAAGTCCTAAATCAATGAATTCTGATGACAACCATATAAGGTAGGTCCTAGTGTCTCCATTTTGCAGATAAAACTGAGGCACAGATAAGTGACACACACGAGGTCACACAGCTGGAAAGTGGCTGCGTTTGAATAGAAACCTGGGCAATCTGGATCCAGAGCCTTGGTAAAGCATCAAGTTGTATTTAGAAATGTCAGATGCTACAAAGTCCTAGGAACTCACTCAGTCGGCGTGCTGGCTTTTTAAGTTATTGTCTCAGCTCCAAATCCGCCGTTCTATACTCCACTCTGTGATGCTGCGGCTGGAATCCTGCAAGCCACGTTTTTTGCCTTGTCAGCTGGGTTCCTATTAGGCTCTGCCTAAAGGGGGCGCTAGAAGGAGCCCAGCGGCTGGCGGAGGAAGAAGGGACTTGCTCCTTTCTCTTTGCTTCCAGTTCCTAGGCGTCCCCCCAGAACTCTGCTTCCTCTGACAGCAGTAGTGGGTTGTAGCTTTTAGCTTTCCCCCCCAGCACTCCCAGAATCAGTTTCATTGTCTGCCTTCAGTTACACCAGCTCCATCCAGGCAGCTCCCCCTGCAACGTTTTTCTTTTTTTTAAGTAAATGAAACCTTTCTTTTTTGTCATAATTGTTGTGGGGAAAGATTCCACCCTGAGCTAACATGTTACCAATCTTCCTCTTCTTTTCCTCCCCAAAGCCCCAGTGCATAGTTGTATATTCTAGTTGTAAGTCCTTCTATGTGAGCTGCCACCCCAGCAGGGCTACTGACAGGTGTTGTATTTTCACACCTAGGAAATTAACCCAGCCTGCTGAAGTGGTGAGAGCGCTGAACTTTCTGAACTTTAACTACTAGGCCTTCAGGGCAGCTCCAGGCAGCCCCTTTTCTAGTCTGGGTTTCAGTTCCACAGGGAGCACTTCTCGGACAGTTTAGGTTCTGATAACTATTCTCTTCCCTTTATCTCCCCAGTCCTGGGGGTGATATCTGTTTCGTGCAGTAAATAGGTCTGTGCTAACTCTGTGTTTCTTTCTACTCCTTTCCCAGTTTCCTGAAACCCACTTAATTTATCTGAGACCTTTGTATTAATTTATCTCTGTCGAACTGTGTATGGTCAACTTAAAAGGCAAATTTGCCTGTTATTTTATCTTAAAATGAGTTTATTAGAGTATAGCCAAAAGAAGTGCAATTCAGGATGCATATGCTAGGCAAACCATAGGCAAATCCAGTAAACAGAGAAGGGGAGGGGCCTTTATAGGGAAAAAGGGGGAGAGGGAGGGGCAGTTCTAAAGCAAAGTCCATTGGGGGAAAATAACAGTTCAGGGCAACGCTGGCTGCTTGTTTGCTGAGCTGCCACTTTCTCATTGGCTGAGCTGTGGTGTTTCTCATTGGCTGAGCTGTGGTGTTTCTCATTGGCTGAGCTGTGGTGTTTCTCATTGGCTGAGCTGTGGCATTTCTCATTGGCTGGGCTGTTGCTGGGTGGGGAGAGAAATCTTCCTTCAATAGTAAAGTAGTTTAGTTAAGTTTTACAACTTCTCACTTCATTTACATGCATAAACCCGTTTGGAAACCGAAAGTCCCTTAATTGAAAAGGAATCTTGACTCTTGAGAAATTACCCTAAAATACTGCTATAAGTTTATGTTTTATTCAATTAATTAATTAATTATTTTTTGGGGTGAGGAAGATGGGCCCTGGGCTAACATCTGTTGCCAATCTTCCTCTTTTTGCTTGAGGAAGATCGTTGGTGAGCTAACACCTGTGTCCATCTTCCTCTGTTTTATGTGGGACGCTGCCACAGCTTGGCTTGATGAGTGGTACTAGGTCCACGCCTGGGATCCAAGCCTGCGAACTCCAGGCTGCCGAAGTGGAGCATGCAAACTTAACCACTACCCCACCAGGCCGGCCCTATAAGTTTATGTTTTAAATTCTCCCTACTTATATGTTTTCCTTCAATGAACATATTTCAAGAAACTTCTCCATTGCATAGCCTGAGTGGTGGATATCCTGACTCCTTTGCATGGTAGTTGGTGACCACAAAGGAGAAGTCTCCATCTGTGCTGGTGCTGTCTTTTTGGAAGCCTTGCAGAATTTAACTGGGCCATCATGAAGGTGGAAGGTATTCCCTCTTAGGAGTGATGGTAGGTCACCAGCAAGGCCAGTAAGTGACTGGGCGTCCATTAACCAAGAGTGAGCAGTGTAGTCATGATCTACTAGTCTAGGGTCCTCTGGAGGGGCAGCTGAGGGCATGGGACAGCTCTGGCATCCACTAGCCTAGGATCCAGCAGGGCCCCCCAAGCTGTCTGCTCCAGATCTCAGATGTCGGGGAGGGAGAGTGACCATCAGTAGAAGAATATGTAAGCCACTAAACCCCCAAGCCAGCAGGTCATTTGAAAGAGGGGTGCATTTTATACAAAAAAGAAAACTCCAGATAGAGAGGCTGCAGGTCGTCAGAGAAAAGGGGCAACAGACTGCAGCAAGGACTCAAGAATGCATGTACTTTACGACTGAAGGCTGAGAACCTGAGATATTAAAGGGACAGCGCGGCTGCTCAAACCTGAAGCCAAGACCTGGAATGGATTTAGTTGCTCCTATGGAGTAAAGACTTCGACAAGCCAAGGGGCTGTTACAAAACCTGGATTGGATTTGAGAAAACTGTGGGTATTGGACATATGTTTTTGTTTCTTTTGGGTAAGACCTAAGATTGGGGTGTTTGGGTTGTATAATAAGCGTCTGTATAACTTTGTATGAAAGTGCCCCTCTTTCCCTAAGTGGTTGCACCTTTTGCATTTTGCATTTCCACCAGCAACGTAGAAGCGAGTTTCAGTAGCTCTGCACCCTTACTAGCACTTGCTCTTATCAGTGTTTTCAATTAGCCATTCTAACAGGTTTGTAGTGGTATCTCATTGTGCTTTTAATTTGCATTTCCCTAATAACTAATGATCTTGAGCATCTTCTCATGTGCTTATTGCCATCAGTGTAGCTTCTTTGGCCAAGTGTCAGTTCAAATCTTTTATCCATTTAAAAAATGAGTTATTTGTTTTCTTATCATTGAATTGTAAAAGTTAATATGTTCTGGATACTCCTTTACCAGATATGTGTTTTGCAAATATTTTCGCTCAGTATGTGGCTTACCTTTTCATTTTCTTAATGGTGTCTTTTGGAAAGCAGAATTTTCAAATTAACAAAGAAATTTTGTCAACATTCTCTTTTATGTTTCATACTTCTGTTGTCCTGAGAGACAACTAACCCAAGGTCACAAAGATTTTCTCCTCAAACTTTTATAGTCTAGGGTTTTACATTTAGGTCTTCAATCTATTTGGAGTTCATTTTTATAGAGAGAGTAATGTTAGAGTCAACGTTATTTATTTTTTTTGCATATGGGTTGCCTAGTTGTTTTGGCACTGTGGGTTGAAAAGACTGTTTTTTTTCTCCACTGAATTATTTGGTACCTTTGTTGAACATCAATTGACCATATATGTGTGGGTCCATTTCTAGGCTCTCTATTCTGTTCACTACATCTATATGTCTGTCTTTTCACCAATATCATACTGTTTCGAAACCATAGCTTTATACGAAATCTTGAAGCCAGGTAGCGTGAGTCCTCCAACTTTGCTTTCCCTTTTCTAAATCGTTTTAGTTATTCCTGTTCCTTTGATTTTTGACATAGATTTTGGAATCTGATTGTCAGTTTCTTCCAACAACCTGCTGGGATTTTGTTTGAAATTGTATTGAATCCACAGATCAGCTTAATGTGATTGACATCTTAATGGTATTGCATCTTCTGATCCATGAACATTGCATATCTCTTAATTTAATTAGGTCTTTTTTTAAAAAAAAGATTTTATTTTTGCCTTTATTTTATTTTTTTTTTGCTGTGGAAGATTTGTCCTGAGCTAACATCCATGCCAATCTTCCTCTATTTTGTATGTGGGTGGCTGCTGACAAGTGGTGTAGGTCCGTGCCTGGGATCCAAACCTGGGCTGCCAATGTGGAGTCCACTGAACTTAACTGCTAGGCCACGGGGCTGGCCCCAGTTAGATTTTCTTTGACTTCTGTCTGGACTGTTTGTGATTTTCAGCATACAAATCATGCACATATTTTGTTAGATGTATTCCTATACAATATACTGTTGTATAAGCTACTATTCAATAATTTTAAATTTCTCATTGCTTATTGCTAGTATACAGAAATACTGATTTTTTTGTATATTCATCTTGTATTCTATGACCTTGCTGAATTCTCTTTGTTAGTTCTAGTATCATTTTTGCAGATTCTTTAGGATTTTCTGTGTATACAGTCATGCTGTCTGTAAATAGAGGCGATTTTATTTTGTTGTTTCCAATTTGTATTTTATTATTGTGGCAAAATACATATAATATAAAATTTACCATTTTGTCCCTTTTTAAGTGCACAATTCAGTGGCATTTGGTACATTTACAATGTTATACAGTCATTATCACTAGCTATTCCAGAAGTTTTCATCACTCCAAGCAATAGCCTTGCACCCATTAAGAACTCACTTCTCATTCTCCTCTCCCCCGGCCCCTGGCAGCCACCCACGTGCTCTCTGTCTCTGTGGCTTTGCCTGTTTTGGACATTTCATATAAATGGAATCATAAAATATGTGGTCTTTTGTGTCTGACTTCTTTCACTTAGTGCAGCGTTTTCAAGATTTGTCCATGTTGTATCTTCATTCCTTTCTACGGCTGAATAAGATCCATCATATGGATATATCACTTTTATTTTATCCATGCATCCATTGACAGACATTTGTGTGGCTTCTGCATTTTGGCGATTGTGAATAATGCTGCTATGAACGTTCACAGACAGGTTTTTGTTTGGGCACCTGTTTTCAGTTGTTTTGAGTAGACACTTAGGAGTGGAATTGCTGATATTTCTATATTTAACTTTTTTAAGGAACTGCCAACTTGATTTTCCCGGGGGCTGCACCGTTTTACATTCCCACCAGCAATGTATGAGGTTCCAGTTTCTTCAAATCCACACCAACACTTGTTACTTGCCATTTTTTTTGGTTATTGACATTCTGGTGGGTGCAAAGTGGTATCTCATTATGGGTTTGACTTACATTTCCCTAATGAGTGATGACGTTGAACTTCTGTTCACGTGCTTGTTGGCCGTTTGTACATCTCTGGAAGGAATGACACTTTTTGGTAGTGACCTCCACTACCTGTGTTGCATTGCCTGCCACCCCATCACTAACTAAGGATGGATGGGCCTTGGATGAAGACAAAATGAAGGCCGTCATCTTGAGGACTGTCTGAGCTCAAATGGATATTTCATAGCTTAGAAAAGACAAATTGTTGGTCCTGCAGCCCCTAACTGCAAAGGAGGTCCAACAAGGATCAGCCTTTACGGAAGCCGGAGACACCATATCCCACAGGCAGAGATTTCTCTTAAGCTGATGCTGTGGTCCCTGACTCACGCATGTTAGACTCCTTGGTCCACGTTCCCCAAGGAGGAAAATGCACCTGAATTCAACTGATAAGGTTCACAGTGGGGAAAAGGAAGCTGAAGTCACTTTGTGGGGTCAGGACTTTGGGCCAATTCAATGTGCTGTTGTGGCTTCCACTATCGAACTTATAATTGGTATTGATGTTTTGCGTGTTCATACTGTGAATGTCCCATAAGTGTCAGATGATTCTCCCATCCAGGGACTGTAGCACGTGTGGTCCTCTGCATGGTAGTCTACAGAAACGAGGCAGAATTCCAAAAGGAGAAAGGAAAATCGCAACTTTAATGACTTAGTGGTCTCCGGAGTGCTCGCAGAGGCCGTTTCCCTTGACAACAGCGCCACCTGCCTGATGCAGCCGCTATGTACACCCCTTTTAAGAAAAGGCGGCTATGAATTGTTATTAAGCGCGCCTTGCAGGGAAGGCCTGACTCCTGGAGACCTTGTGATGTCCTAACCTTACACCTCCATTTTGGTGTAGGTCAGCTTGAACTTGACAACTAGTAAGGTCCAAAATGCTTAAATGTAAATGGTAATTCAAGAACACAGCCGGCCTGGTCCTCCTGTCATCTCAGTTTTGCGATGGAAAAGTAGCAGCTACCCCTTTGAGGGGAACTTTATCCCCTACTCCACTGCCTGAAACCAAGCCGCTGGCTCAGTGGCGCCTTGATCTACAGACATTCCCATAAGTGGCCGGGCCTGGTTCGCTGCTGGTTGGCTAAGTTAAAATCTGGTGGGGCCGGCCCTGTGGCCAAGTGGTTAAGTTCGCGCGCTCTGCTTCGGCGGCCCAGGGTTCGGATCCTGGGCGTGGACATGGCACCACTCATTAGGCCATGTTGAGGCGGAGTCCCACATGCCACAACTAGAAGCACCTACAACTATGTACTGGGGGGATTTGGGGAGAAAAAAGCAGGAAAAAAAAAAAGGAAGATTGGCAATAGTTGTTAGCTCAGACGCCAATCTTTAAAAAAAAAAAATCTGGTGGTGTCCACTAGGGTCCAGCAGCCGTTCAACCCCAAAGCCAATCGCAGAAGCCAGATTGCAGGCAGTTGATGGTTAAGGTATTGGCTGGGACTTTCTCCTTTCCCTCCGTACACTGGGATCTGGTATTATTGATTGTTAGAACAGTTTCCTCAAAAATCTGTTCAAGAATATATTCCTGATTCTACATTCCTCACCTCCTTCTGGTCCACACACCTGAGGCAGTTTGGTCCCTGAATGTGGGTGTTTCCAGAGAAGCTTCCTCTCTTCTTGGTTGCCTCCTGGATAGTGACTGAGACCAAAATTGTAGGGATTCATACAGACCTGTTTTGAAAATTAAGGATTCTGCCCCATGACTATTCTTGGGTCATCTTTCTTTCTTTCTTTCTTTTTTGTTTTTTGGTGAGGAAGGTTTGCCCTGAGCTAACATCTGTGCCCATCTTCCTCTATTTCGTATGTGGGACGCTGCCACAGCATGGCTTGATGAGTGGTGTGTGATCCGAACCACGTGAACTTAGCCACTATGCCACCGGGCCAGCCCCTTGGGTCACCTTTCTTTCTTCTTGCTGGACAGCCTGGTGGTTACATCCTCCAGGTGGCAGCCTGGCCCAAAGTGGGCTAACTAAGAAGTTCAAACTAAATTCTGGTATAGCCACCAGCATTCCCTTTGTGGCTTGACATGGCCCTAGGTCAGGGGTTGGCAAACTACGGTCTGTGGGATAAATCTGGCCTGTGAGCTAAGAACAGTTTTTACATTTTTAAAGAGGTGTGAAAAATAAGTAACAAAGAAGAATATGCAACAGAGACCACATGTCCTGCAAAGCCACAAATATTTATTATCCAGTTCTTTGTAGGAAAAATTTGCTGACTCCTGTTTTGGTTGAAACTACTTGCTGACACCACCCATGTGGCTTCACCAAGTCAATGGAATGGTCATCCAAATCAAAGACAATAACCAAACTCATGCTGCAGGACTGTCCAGCAGAGATAGCTCACCCACTGCAGCCCAGTGCAGGGGGCTGGAGGCTTCCACCCCACATCCACCAAGACCACCAACCTCCCCTGCGGAAATTAATAAAAGAAACCTTAATGAAATTGGAGTCAGGAAGGCCTGTAGGGGGAGCTCTCACGCCCTATCACACATCATCAATTACACCAAACAAGAAGAGAGGGACAGTTGCATCTTGGACTGGAAGTAAAACTACTTTACTACTGAAGGAAGATTTCTCTCCCCACCGGGCAACAGCTCAGCCAATGAGAAACACCACAGCTCAGCCAATAAGAAATACCACAGCTCAGCCAATGAGAAAC
>NC_060279.1:89245564-89461245 GCF_021613505.1 Equus quagga | reverse complement strand
CCACAGCTCAGCCAATAAGAAATACCACAGCTCAGCCAATGAGAAACGCCACAGCTCAGCCAATGAGAAACACCACAGCTCAGCCAATAAGAAATACCACAGCTCAGCCAATGAGAAACATCACAGCTCAGCCAATGAGAAACACCACAGCTCAGCCAATGAGAAACGCCACAGCTCAGCCAATGAGAAGCCCCGTTGCCTCCCTGAACTGTTCCTTTCCCCCAATAGACTTTCCTTAGAGCAGCCCCTCACCCTCCCCCTTTTTCTCTATAAAAACAGCTCCCCTCCTTTGTTCTCTGGATTAGCCTATGGTTTGCCACAGCATGCACATCTTGAATTGCAATTCTTTTGGCTTTTCCAAAATAAATTCATTTTGAGGGTAAAATGCCAGGCAAATTTGCTTTTTAAGTTGACATCTCATACAGAGAGGTCACCTCGCATGTCTTTGCTTTCCCCTCCAAGCTTGTGGGAATGCCTTAGAGTGGGGAATGTAGGTCACATGACAGCACTCCAGCTGTAAGGGTCAAGAAGCATTTAGCCTGGTAGGGACATAAAAAATGAAAGGACCCCAGACTAGGAGCCAGAAGACTTTGATCCTCTTGTCGCCTCAATCACTGACGGCTTGCTTGACCTCAGGGCAGTTTTCTTCTCTGAGCCTCCTGCAGTATCCACTTCCTGAAAGGAGAGGTGGGTGGAGGAACCCAGCAAAGGGCCTGTCTGTTGCCCTGTCCAAGTATTAACAAGAGCACAGGGACTTCTCGCAGCACCTGGAACAGTGTCCTCTGTGCCAGGACTTCTCATCCCCCAACTTCTCACAAAAACAAACTTAGAGCTGGATCTCTACCTGACTTAGATGCATCACTTATGCTGGCTTTTATCTTACTCCCACCAGACGCTTGGTGATACCTGGTTCATGGTGGCCCGTCCTGGCTCTGAGAGGTGAAGAAAGACATAGATGTGAGGGTGAGGGTGGAAGGGGGACCAGGCCTACTCTGCTCAGCTCCAGTTTCCCGAGCTGGGTCACCTCAGACCCAGGGTCCCTGGAGAGCAAGGGAGGAGGAAGGAGCTGAGAGGCTCGGGTGTGGGGAGGCCGTGGGGCCTTTTGCCTCTGACCCTTTCAGGGCTCTCCAAATGAGGCTGTAGAAGCCATTACATTGGGGATGCACGAAGAAAAATTTAGAATTTCTACTTATATCTATTTTTTTAACCAAAACAAGCAAAATAAGTTAAGCTTTATTGATATTAAGTATGTAGAATGACAGTATTTCACATGTAAATTTTCTACATATGTTGGGGATATTTTCTCAAATTGTCGTCACTGATAGGGGAGTGTGATAAAGAATGTTTAGAGATCTCCCAGGTAAACAAAAGGTGTGAAGGGCAGGCGAAGACTTGGGAAGTGATTGGGAACCAGAGTGAGTGGTGATGGGAGCTGGCACTTATCCCCAAGGTCAGGACCTTTGGGGGTGGGGAGTAGGGAAGAGTTTTTGCCCGGGAAATCACTAGGGGGTGTGCCTTCTAGAAGGCGCCTCCACTCCCTAAGCTGCCTTAACTCCGTGTGACATTTGAAGAGGTTGGGTAGTGTTAACTATTCTCGTAGACAACCTAATAAGCTCCAAGTTCTCCAAGACTCCTTGCTCCCTAGCCCACGGAAACCATGTGACCCACCTCCCAGGGCCCAAGTGGCTGAGAGACTCTGCCGGAAGTAGGAACGAAGCATAATAGCCAGCTGGAGAGGACCTCCACGCCGGTGCTGTTCCAGCATGCTAGCCTCTTGGTAGCAGGAGTGAGATGACAGTCATGGGACACATTGGTCACCAATTACCAAGTTAGATTTAGGGATTAACACACCTTCTGGATTGAGTGATAGTGACGGTTGCAAAGTTACCCCACAGTTTGGCTCAACTCCAGGACAAGGAGGGATCTAGAAACTCCGTATCTGTGTCCCGAAGGCAGAGAGAGATTGGGGTCACCACGCTGGATACTCAGTTCACCAGAGGTTGGCGATTTGGTGGATGTGTGTGTGGGAGGAGGCTGACATCTGAGCTGCTCACGAAAAGAACGCTATGCCCACAGCCTGTGCTTGGGGTCCCAGTGGACCAATTTATTGGCCCACAGAATTGTTGCTCCAGATCCATTCTGAGAGGACAGTCCTCGAGAAGTTAGCCAGCCCACTGATCCAGGTTGGTTGGGAAGTGGGGGGTTGGAGAGAACACTGTCTATCTCCATGACAACTAGGGAGGTTGGGTCCTAGAAAGTGCTGTGATGCCCATCACCGTTATGCCAAAATGGTGCCCCCACTTCACAGGAAGAAAGGGGGCACTGGGTCCAACCCTGTGAGCAGTTCAGTTGATTTCTTCTGAGGTCTCCAATCCCAGAGCAGAGTGGTCCACTTAGCAGAACTGATACTATTCCAGGAGAGGGAAGAGCTCCCGAGTTGTCCATTTCCTTCCAAGGCCAAATAAGTGATGTCACCGGTTGCTAGGAAAGTTGTCCACGTGCCCCTCCCCCTCCTTTCTGGTAGAACCAGTTATTCCTGTAGCAAAATGGGCAGTAATGTGGACAGTTATGGGGTGGATTTGCTGCCTTGGAAAAAGGGGTGGTGTCAGCAGTTACTGAACAGATTTCTTGTGATTTTCTTTGGTCTCCCCGTGCTTGTCACTGTTGTCTATTTCTGTTGAGATTAGGCTCACCTGCCTCGAAGGGACTAGGCTGGCACTCCTTATGGACAACATGGAAGTCAGGGAGGAAATGCGAGGCAGGCTGAGCCAGGAAGAGTCCTGACTGGTCACACTGGAGGGCAGGTTGGACTGACGTAAGGGGACCACGTCCGGCCCCTTGTCCAAGGTCAGGCTGAACACTTTCAATGAGCTCTCGCTGTTTCCCTCCTGCATCTTGAAGTTGGACTTCACCAAGCGGTGCTTAGGCCATGCGAAGTGCTTGATGGGCGCCAAGGGCATCTTTTTGGACAGTGGCTTTTCAAAGCGTTCAGAGGCAATGTGGTCCTGGAGGTGCCACCACTGGTAAAGTGGGTGGACTGGGATTGGCAGAAGCGTGAGGATGCTGAGGAAGGTGACCCAGCCCAGGGTGTTCTGTGGGTAGGGCTGTTTTACCTCCTGGGTCTGGGGGCAGAGAGAGCCAGGGGCAGGCGGGGAGGAAGAGGCAATGGTGGCAGGGTTTCAGTTCATGTGCTCCTGGGGATTGGATTCCCCAGGGGCTGAGAAGCTGGCTAAAGGGTCCCTGGGGACGGTAGGAGCCCAGACCTAGGATCCTGTGGGGGGAGATCTGATAAGGGGTCCCCAGAGTGAGAGTGGCAGGCCAGGGTGGGGGAACCTCACCACGCTGCTGTTCCAGGCAATGTAGTAGGGGGGTACCCTCTGGTAGAGCTGGATGAGGCAGATGATGAGGAGGGCCAGCAGCCCGGGCAGGGTCACGTAGCACAACAGGAAAGTGAAGAAGGACCACAGAAAGTGGCCCAGCTCACTCGATATTTCTTCCCTGAACCTGGGGTGGAGGCAATGAGCAGGGACGTCTGGAAAGGAGCTCTCCTCCAGCCACCAGGGCCTGGAGCGCTTGGGAGGGTTGGCTCACCAGCCCTCTGGTTCTCTCATAGGTGTTCAATGCTTTGGGCCTGCCGAAGGCTGCCAGGTCCTCCCTGAGGCTGGGTACTGCCTCTTTTCTCCGCTTGGGAATCCCCTGATCCAGGGGGGCACACCCCTCCAGCCCTCTGCCTTCAGATTAGCTCATGTGGCCAATGGTGGGGGAACGTGAGTCCCCTGAGTCCTGACTGCTCCTTCCATCAGGACCACCTGGCTGCCCTCTGATCACTCCCGCCTGCACTGTCGTGCTCTGAGCTGGACCTCCCTGCTGTGGGACGGACAGAGGGGGCGGATCACCCCCCAACTCTTCTCAGAGACCTCGGATGGGGTTCCTGGCTGGGCAGACCCCGGGGCTTGGACATCACCTTTTAGCTCCATAGATCCAGGCCAGGGCCACATTCTGGAAGGCCACAATGGTGATGAGGGTCAGCGGGACCAGGCGGTCATCAAACAAGGACATTATGTAGCTGCCGGGGCGACTGGTGAAGACGAAGCTGCCCAGGAAACCTCCCAAGCAGACGACTGCTAAGGCAGAGGCAGGTTTGGCCACACTGAGGTGTATGTGTAGGGCTGGGTCAGGGGTCGATCGAGCCCTGGAGATTGGGGGTGACCTGGGGACTGGGGGCAGCAGGGCAGGGTTTTCACTGGGGTGGGAATCCGTGGTACCTGAGAGCAGCTGGGGATAATTCCTGGAGTTCTGGATGGGAACGACAATGCCTTCCAGGATTCTTATCAAGGTGCTCAGCTCCCTGACGGCAAGCGTCAGGAAGAAGAGGATGGCCCAGAGGGAAGAGGCAGGGAATAACGAGACGACTTGGGAGAAGGCTGCGAATGCCAGGCCAGGGCCCTCCATGAACCGTGGGGGAGAAGGCTCAGAGGCAGTGGCAGGTCTGGAGCAGGGGGAGTGGTGCCGTGATGGAGTAGCGGTGGCAGAGGAAAGAGGCACAGAGCGGGTGGTGGGTGGCGGAGGGCCGAGCGTTTCCCTTTCTCGGTTTTGTAAGGCATGTGAGCGCCAGCTCCTGGGGCCTCAGTTTCCTCCTCTGACAAATAGGGATCCTAAAGTTGAAGTGAGAATTGAAGTAGATAACTTAGCAAAGGCCCTGGCACATACGAGATGGTGATGGAGACGTGACGATCACTGTTACTTCCTTCAGAAGATGCTGAGGTGGCCCACAGGCTCCTGGGAAATACATTTCCCAGTGTCCTCTGGGGCCTGTGGGAAGCACCCTCCTGCCCGCACAAACACACCTTTTCCTTCTGCTCTTTGATGCTGCAGGACGGGGAGAAGTGGACGACCTGGTCCTGGAGGTGTCGAGGGAGGTTGCTGATCCAGTCTAAGTAATCCAGGGGGGGCTGGAGCAGGATGTTTTCTGGGGGCTTAGCATCCTGAGGCAGCACCCCTTTGTCTATCAGCTTCATCAGCTTTGAGACGCCCCTGAAGGGGAAGCAGAGGAATGGAAAGGGGATGGAGAAAATAACATTAAACATGAGCATTTCTTTGCGGAAAAATATGTTGTTTTGTGTGTATCATCATTTACGTGTCATGGTGCTATAAAGAGTTTCGTTATTTTTTTCCCTCAATTTTTTGGCCATATCTCCATGTTGCTGAACGTAGAATGAGTTTCTTGTTTCTGACTACTGCACTGGACTGCGTAATCCATATTTACGATCCATGTTTTATATGTGATTCCCCAAACAACGAGGCCGCCTCCCATGATCACAAACATCACCACGATGACCACCCGTTGGCGGGGCTGTGTGAGACTTTCTCTGGGGTATATACTTGGGAATGGGGTCACTGGGCCATACATACCAGGCTTACTTAATTTAAATGCTGCCCAACACTCAGCTCTCTTCTATTCTCCTGGTTAGAAAGCTTCTCTGACAATCTACAGCTCCACGTTTCCTTATCTAGCCTTGCGACTCAAAGCGGGCTCTGTGGAGCCGCAGCGCCACCTGGGAACTTGTTAGAAACGCAGAATCCTGAGCCTCCCCAGGAGATTCCTAAGACCCATTATGGTTTGCGAAGCTCTATTTGACAAAGGACAGGGGGCTCCGGTGGCAGTTCTTCTAGGACCACCCTGTCCAATATGATAGCCATTAGACACGCAGGGCTAAGCAAAAATTACTTACAATTATATAAAATTAAAAGTTCGGTTCCTCAGTCTCATTTGCCATATTTGGTCACATTCGCCACCTTTCAAGTGCTCAACAGCCACACGTGGCTGGTGGCTACCGTACTGGACAGTGCAGGTGTAGAGGGTTTCCGTCAAAAAGAGCTATTTGTGACACTATCTATTGGACAGCACCGCCCTAGGATACAGTGGCTCTCAGTCTAGGCTGCTCATTGGAATCACCTGGGAGCCTTTTTAAAAAAAAAAACAAAAAACAACCGTTTTATTGAGCTATAATTTACAGACACTAAAAAGCACAGATATTAAATGTACACTTCAATGAGTTTTGACAAATGACCCATGCAACCAACACCACAATCAAGACACACAATATTTCCACCACTCCAGAGAGCTCCTTTGGGCTTCTTCCCAGGCTATTCCCTCCACTCCAGAGGCAACTACTGACTTCCTTCACTACATATTCGTTTTGTGTTCTTGGATTTCCTATAAATAGATTCATACAATGTGTAGTCTTTTGTGTCTGGCTTGTTGCATTCAATAAGATGTCTGAAATTCATCCATGTTGTTGCACATGTCCATAGTTCATTCCTTTTTAATGACGAATAGTATTCTGTTGGTTGAATGAATTTACTAAGATTTATCTGTTCACTTTTTTTTTTCTTTTTTGCTGAGGAAGATTGGCCCTGAACTAACATCTGCGCCAATCCTCCTCCACCAGCATGGCTGGTGAGTGGAGCAGGTCTGCACTCGGGATCCAAACTCGAGACCCCAGGACACTGAAGCTGAGTGCATGGAACTTTAACCACTCAGCCATGGGGCTGGGCCCCTGTTCACTTCTTTTTGTTTTGTTTTGTTTGTGTTTTTTGGGTTTTTTTTTTTTAAGGAAGACTGGCCCTGAGCTAACATCCATGCCCATCTTCCTCTACTTTATACGTGGGACGCCTGCCACAGTATGGCTTGATGGGCAGTGCGTAGGTCTGCACCGGGGATCCCAACCGGCAAACCCTGGGTCGCCGAAGCAGAACATGCGAACTTGACTGCTGCGCCACTGGGCCAGCCCCCTGTCGTTCACTTCTTGACGAACATTTGAGTTGTGTACAGTTTGGGTCATTATGAATAATGCTGAAGCCAAAATGTCTACAGATGGGCTGAATGTTCATTTCTATACGTCTTTTTGTGGCGTGATTTTCATTTCCCTGGGGTAAGTAGGAGGGGAGGGATAATGAGTTACATGGGAAGTGTATATTTATAAGAACCGCTAAACAGTTTCCAAAAACGGTCATATCATTTTACACTCCCACCAACAATGCATGAAACTTCCAGTTGCTTTACACGCTCACAAACACTTTACAGTTTGTCTTTTTAATTTTAATGATTCTGGTGGGTATTAAAGTGGGATCTCATTACGGTTTTACTTTGAATTTCTGATGATTTTCAACACCAATGATATCGAACCCTTTTTAATAAGCTTACTGGCCATTTGCATATGTCCTTTTGAGTGCAAGACTTGCCCATTTTCTAATTGTTTGGTTTTGTCTTGAGTTGTGGGAGTTCTTAAAATATTCTGGATAAAAGTGATTTATCATATACATACATACGTGTGTGTGTGTGTGTGTGTTAGTTATTTTCTCTCGGTCTGTGGCTTTCCTATTCATTTTCGGAGTGGTGCCTTTTGCTGACCAGAAGTTTTAAATTTTGATGAATCCGTCTTGGCACCTTTTTCTTTTATGGTTCTTGCTTTTTGTATCCTAGTTAAAAAAAATCTTTGTTAAGCCCAAGGTCATAAAGATATTCTAAGTTTTCTTCTAGAAGCTTCATAGTTTTAGTTTTTACATTTAGATCTTTGGTTCATCTTGAATTAACTTTGGAGTTTGGTGTGTGGTAGCGACCAAAGTTTATTCTTGTCCAGGTGGTTATCCAGCTCTTCCAGCACTGTGTATTGAAAAGACTTCCCTTTACCACGGGATTGCTTTGGCATCGTCAGTGAAAATCAGCTGATCACACATGTGTGTTGGTTTATTTTATTTTGTTCTGTTGATCTGTTGGTCTGTCCTTAAGCCAATGTAACACTGTCTTGATTACTGTAATTTTATAGTAAGTCTTGAAATCCAGTAGTATGAGTCTCCCACTTGTTCTCTCAAGATTGTTCTGACTATCCTAGGGCTTTCGCATTTCCATATGCATATTTTAGAATCAGCTCATCGATTCTATGCTAAAGTTTGCTGGGATGTGAATTGCCGTTGTGCTGGAGCTATCGATCAGTTTGAAGAAAACTGATATCTGAACACCAATGACTCTTCAAATCCATGAACGTAACATAGCTCCTCGTTTGTTTAGGTCTTTAATTTCCCTTAGCAATGCCTTGTAGTCTTCACTATGGAGATCTTGCACATCTTTTATGAAATTTAGCCATACTATTTGATGAGTTTTGACGCTATTGTAAGTGGGTTTGTTTTTTAAATTCCATTTAACTATTATTTGTTGTTAGCTTGTAGAAATATGATTATTTTTGTATGTTGACTTTTCTTGTGTGACTTTCCTAAACGCACAGGAATCCTAAATGTTGATTCCTTTGGGTTTCCTAAGTACGGGCTTATGCCGTTTATGAATAAAGAGAGTTTTACTTCTTTCTATCCAGTCTCTGTGCTTTTTATGTTTTCTTCTTGCCTTTTCTTCACTGGTTGGGAACTTCACTATGATGTTGAACAGAGATGATGGAAAGGTATCCTTGCCTCGTTTTCAATATTAGGGGAAAGTGTTCAACATTCCACCGTTAGGAATAATGGTAGCTGTGTTTTCGTTGTTGTTGTTGATATTCTTTACACAATGGTTCTCAGCTAATGGTGATTCCCTCCAGCCTCCCTCCTCAGGGACATTTTTGGTCGTCGCAGTTGAAGTGGGGGGTTGACACTGGCATCTAGTGGGTTGAGGCTGGGGATGCCGCTCAACATTCTACAACGCACCAGACAGCCCACCCCCCGACAAGGAATTATCTGGCACAAAATTCCGATAGTGTCGAAATAGAGAAACTCTGCCTTAGCTGATGGAGTAAGTTCTGTTCTACTTCTAGTTTCTTTGTTTTTTTTTTTTTTTCACGAATAGGTGTTGAATTCTGTCAAATCGTTCTTCTTCTTAATCTGTTAATGTAGTGGATTACACTAGATGGTTAATTTCTGGGATAAACTCTCTCACTCATAATGTGTATTATTTGTTTTATATAATATGGACTAAATTTGCTAAGACTTTGTTAAGAATTTTTTCATCTGTGTTGATGAAGGGTGTTGTTCTGTAATTTTCTTTTCTTATAATGTCCTTTAGGTGTCTTGGTATCAGGGTTATGCTGGCCTCAAAAAGAGAGGTGGGAAGTGTTTCAGCTTCCTTTCTTACCTGAAAGATTTTGTGTTGAGTTGGTATTATATCCTCCTTGAATGTTAGATAGACTTCACCAGTGAAGTCATATAGGTCTAGGATTTTCTTTGTGTGAAGGTTTTAAACTATAAATGTAAATTTTAAGCCCAGAAATGGGGGCCATTTAGATTTCTATTTCTTCTTCTGTCAATCTCGATAATTGGTGCCTTTCAAGGAGTTTGTCCATTTCCTTTAAGTTACTGAATTTATCAGTATAAATTTGATCGCAACATTTCCTTATTATCCATTTACTGTCTACAGGATCCATAATGATGCTCCCTTTTTTTATTCCTAATATTTTAAGTCTGTATTTTCTTTCTTTCTTTTCTATCAGTTGCTGAGAGGGAATTGTGGAAATCTCCAACAATGATTATGGATTTATCTGTTTTTTTCTTTAGTTCCTAAAATTTTTTATTTTGAAACTCTGTTATGGGTGCATAAACATTTATATAATTTGGTCTTCCTGCTGAATTGACCCTTCTATCATTATGAAATGCTCTTCTTAATCTCCGGTATTACTTTTTTTGACTTTGTTTGATATTCATATAGCCACACTAGCTTTCTTACGATTATGTGTTTGCATGGTATGTTTTTCCATTCTCTTACTCTAAGCCTAACTGTGTCTTCATACAGGAGATCTCTTGTAAACAGGATATATTTGAGTCTCTCATTATCTAGTCTGACCATCACTGCCTTTTAAGTGGGGTGATTAATGTAATTATCGATATGGTTTGGTTTACGTCTACCTTCTTGCTATTTGTTTCTCTTTTGTTCATTATTAGCTTGGAGTATTGTTCTCCATCCCTTCACTCTGAGTCTGTGTTTGTCTTTGGGGCTGAGGTGTGTTTCCTGGAGGCAGCATATTGTTGGATCTTGTTCTTTGATCCATCCTGCCACTCTGTGTCTTTTGATTGGGGAGTTCAATCCATTTACATTTAGAGTGATTATTGAGACGTGGGGGCCTACCACTCCCATTTTGTGTCTTGTTTTCCGGTTTTCTTCAGTTTCCTTTGTTTCTCGTCCCATGGTTTAATCTGTTCTGATGTAGAGCTGCTACTCTCTGTTGTTGTCCTTCTACTTATCTCCTCTGCTCTTGGTTTTGTAGCCCCTTTCCTTTTTTGGATTTTTCAGGAATGAGGGTTTTCCTGAGGATTTCCTGAAGAGGAGGTTTTGTGGCAATGAACTCCCTTAATTTTTGTTTATCTGGGAAAGTTTTTATTTCTCCATCGTATTTGAAGGATATTTTCGCTGGGTAGAGAATTCTCGGCTGTAGATTTTTGTCCTTCAGATTTTTGAATATATCATTCCACTCTCTTCTAGCCTGTAAAGTTTCTGCTGAGAAATCTGCTGATAGCCTGATGGGGGTTCCTTTGTAGGTTAGTTTCTTTTGCCTGGTTGTCCTTAATATTTTCTCCTTGTCATTGACTTTTGCTAGCTTCACTACTATATGCCGTGGAGTTGGTCTTCTTGCATTGATAAAGTTTGGAGATCTATTGGCTTCTGTCACCTGAAGATCCATCTCCCTCACCAGATTTGGGAAGTTCTCAGCCATTATTTCTTTGAATAGGTTTTCTGCCCCTTTCTCCTTCTCTTCTCCCTCTGGTATACCTATAATCCTTACGTTGCATCTCCTAATTGTGTCTGATAATTCTCGGAGAGTTTCTTCATTTCTTTTAAGTCTTGCTTCTCTCTCCTCCTCTGCCTGCAACAATTCTATATTGCCATCTTCCAAATTGCTAATTCTTTCCTCCATATTATCGGCCCTACTGTTCAGAGCATCTAGATTTTTCTTAATCTCCTCTATTGTGTTCTTCATTTCCAATATTTCTGTTTGGTTCTTCTTTATCGTATCAAACTCTTTTGTGACATAGCTCCTGAACTCGTTGAGTTGTCGGTCAGAATTCTCTCTTAACTCATTGAGAATCTTAATGATGGCTGTTTTGAAGTCATCGTCATTTAGGTTATATATCTCATTTTCTTTGGGATTGTTTTCTGTGTATTTGTTGCTTTCTTTCTGTTCTGGAGATTTAATGTATTTTTTCATATTGCTTGATGTTGTTGATTTGTGCCTCCGCATGGAGATAGAGTTTAGTTGCTCCTTTCACTTGTTTCAGCTGCTGCAGTGGGAGGAGCAGCTGTTTATATTTCACCAACCAGGAACCCTGTCCGTAGTTGCTAACTGGGCCTGGGCCCCTCTTCGTAGCCACAGTGGCCCTTTGGATTCCCTCCTCTGCCGTGGGGGCCGTCACAGGGGGGCTTCAGGCTGCAGGTGCCTACTGTTGCAGCCTACCTAGATGTGCTCTCTCCTTGGGGTCTGCAACGGTGTTATGGGCTTTTCCAGCGGCCAGGGGTGGGATCACTTATATTTGTCGCTCCGTTGCTGTCGGCACCCACCAAATCTCACTTGTCCTCTATGGGTCGCAGGAGAGCTATTGGCATCTTCTACAGTCTGTGGTTAGTACACCTAGCTATGCTGCTTTTGCCCTGGGGTCTTCCAGCCTTGTGGCTGGCGGCTGGGTGCCTTCTACTGGTGCTGTGCAGAGGCTTTCCCTAAGGCTGCTGTGAGCCTGTAGGGTTTCCCCCTAGGCTACTAAGCTGGGTCTCTGGAACTCTCTCCAGCCCCAGTCCTCTCTGAGATCTCCGGCAATCCCTAGCCCCACGGGGCGGGCAACGGCAGCTGGGGGTCGCCCCGCCCTCTGGGATTCTCTCCGGGCCTCTCCCGGAGCCGTGAATGCTGGGCGTGGCCCCTCTGCTAACGGCAGACAGAGAGTTTTGTCTGCTGCCCAGGCGGAGCTCCGGCGCTTCCCCTCCAGGTCGCAGAACCGGCCTTTGAAAATTCCCCCGGCCCCGGTCGTCTCCGAGATCTCCGGCAATCCCTAGTCCCACGGGGCGGGCAACGGCAGCTGGGAGATCTCCGTGCCCTCCGTGTCTCTCTCTGGGACCCTCCGGGCGCCCCGAGCACCAGGCTGGGTCTCCCCGCCAATGGCGGGGAGAGACTCTCCCCGCGGGCTCAGGTGTGCAACTCCAAAGTTTCCCTCTGCGTTTAGGAGTAATTGCGGGGGGTTTAGGTAGGGTTCTGGTCACCTGTTTCCACCGTCGCTCCTCTGTTGTGTTCTCGCTCCTGCCCTAGATGTGTGTGGATCCTCTGGGGGCGTCCGTTGGAAGAAAGCCGCTTGCGGGTACTAGGCTGCCCGTCGGGGTCGGAGAGTTTTCACCTATTTCCACATCCTCCCGGAGGAAAGTCCATCCGCCTTCCGATGTATAGTCGCGTGGGTGTCTCAGACGTCCTGAGATGCTGTCTGGATATCCTTTGTCAAGCGATAAGTGTCCAAATAATTGTAGACTCGAAGGGCGAGAGACAAAGAGGACTACTCACGGCGCCATCTTGGCTCTTCTCTCCGCTATTTGTTTCTCTTTGTCTCCTCTACTCCTTTGTCCTCCTTTTCTGCCTCTTTTTTGGTACTTATCAGATAATTTTTTGCTTTCATTTTATCTTCTTATTGCCTTTTGAGTTGTGCCTCTTATTATTTTGTTTTTTGATGATTACTCTAGAGCTGTGCTGTCTAATACAGTGGCCACTAACAAGATGTGGCTATGAGTACTTGAAACAGGGCGAACATGACTGAGGAATTGAATTTTAAATTTAATTTTAATTAAATTTTAAAAGATAGGTTATTCGGTTATTGGAAAACTTTTAAGTATGTTCGGAACAATAGGGTTTCTGAAAGTACTTTTTCAACTGTATGCTTTTAGGAAATCTATATACAAACCCTTCAGTCAAGAATTTTCTTAAAAAAAAAAAAGGGCTGGCCCGGTGGTGCAGCGGTTAAGTGCGCACGTTCCACGTTGGTGGCCTGGGGTTCGCCAGTTTGGATCCCGGGTGCGGACATGGCACCACTTGGCAAGCCACGCTGTAGCAGGCATCCCACGTGTAAAGTACAGGAAGATGGGCATGGATGTTAGCTCAGGGCCAGTCTTCCTCAGCAAAAAGAGGAGGACTGGCAGTAGTTAGCTCAGGGCTAATCTTCCTCAAAAAAAAAAAAAAGAATTTTCTTTAGTGTTCTCTTGGTATAGATTTTCTGGTGATGAATTCTCTCAACTTTATCTGAAAATGTCTTCATTTCACTTTCATTGTTTAAGGATACCTTTAATGAATATAGAACTCTAGGCTGAGATCCTTTCAGCATTCTAAAATATTTAATTCTATTGTCTTCTAATTTCTCGTTTCTAACAAGAAGTTAGCTATCATTCTTATTGTTGTTCCACTGTATGCAAGGAACTTTTTAATTTTTTGATTTCTTTAAACATTTTCTACTTCTATGTGGCTTCCAGAAATTTCACCACAATGTGCCAAGGTGTGATCTTCTTTGTGTTTATCCTGCTCAGGATTTTCTAAGCTTTTGAGATTTGTGGGCTGATGTTTTTAATAAAATCTGGAAAAAATCTGCCCATTACTTAAAAAATTTTTTGCCCCAATTCTCTCTCCAGTTATATGTATATTAGTCTTACAGGTCACTAATGTTCTTTTTCAGTTTTCCTCATTTTTTTTTCTGTCTGTTCTTCACTTTGTGTAACTTCTATTTAGCTGTCTTCAAGTTCACTGACCCTTTCTTCTGCTGCTTCCAAGCCATATTAAACACATCCAGTGAAACTTTCATTTCATTTACTTTTTAAGTTCTAGAACTTCTACTGGGTTCTTTTTTAGACTTTTCTTATCTTTCCTAAAATATCTGCATTATCTTCACATACGTCATTCCTCTTTTCTATTCAATTTCTTAACATATTTATAACGGTTGTTTCAAAGATTTTATTTTTTCTTTTTTATCCCCAAAGCCCCCTGGTACATAGTTGTATATTTTTAGTTGTGGGTCCTTCTAGTTGTGGCATGTGGGATGCCACCTCAGCGTGGCTCGATGAGCGGTGCCGTGTCTGGCCTGGGATCTGAACTGGTGAAACGCTGGGCCACCGAAGTGGAGCCTGTGAACTTAAGCACTTGGCCACAAGGCCAGCCCCAACATAACGGTCGTTTTAAAGTACTTGTTTGTTAATTCTAATGTCTAGATGATCTTTGGGTCTTCTTTTTTCTCTTGGCTATGGGTTACATTTTCCTGGTTTTTGGAATGTTTTGATATTTTTAATTTTATGCTGGACATCTTATATAGAAGAACAAAGGATAAAAGTATATTATTTGTTTTATTTTGTTTAGTCTCAATAAATGTAAGCCTTCTAGGCAACTAGGATGAGGGCTAATAATTTATATTTTTCTAAGAGTTGAGTTGAACTGGGGCTGGGTGACAGTTTTAGTTAAGTTTTTCTCTGCCTTCATATGGGATTAAGGAAAGCTCACTTTGCCCTTGAGCCATGCCCCTAACTTTCTGCACCCCCCAGCAGGGACTAATTCCTTTGATGTTGTCATAATTTGAGTTGGAATGGTTAGATCATAGCTTTCGATGTTTTTGGTTTATCTTTGTGTTCAACTCTGGCGGGGCCATAAATCTGAGCCCCATAAGACTGTACACATTCCCTCTGCTTGCTGGCCCTGACTCCACGGCAGCTTCTGCCACTTCCTCAACGCAATTCGTGGGAATAGAGTGAAGGAAATTGTTAGGCCAAGCAATTGATTTGTGTTTTGGGGTCTCTTTGAGATTCCAATCTCTTGGCAGCCCAAGCTGTAGTTAAATCCTTGGGTGGTCTCTTCTTGTCTATGCAAAGTCTCTCCACCCGTAACAGACCTGCTTCTCCACCCACCTGCACCCAGATTAGGCGCTCACCCCCAGATAGACAGGCACTCGGGACTCTCTGCTCACTTACGATGGGCTCATTACTCTCTAGGATTTAATTCATTATGGCTTCTTTGTGTCCACTGCTCTTCAATAACTTTATAGGAAAGTAAGATTCTTATTTTATCCATTTGAAAAATTGCTGCTACCATGAGAGCACGGACTTTTGGATCCTTCAACATCCCAACTGAAGAAGAATTCTGCCTTAGAGCTTTTAAAAATCCCAATGCATGAATGCACCCCAGATCAAGTAAATCAGCATCTCTGGGGGTGAGACTCAGACATAAACATTTTTCTAAGGCTGCAAATGATTCCAATATGCAGCCCAGGCCAATAACCACTGAATGTGGCTCAGAACGCTCTAACAGCCTTCTTTGTGAGTTAAATAACTGATTTTGAAATCTTCTTTACACCTTTTGCAATTTATGGAAATCTTTGGACAGTCATGTCTCTGAGACTATTATCTATAAAGTGGTGGATGTTAGAATATTTCCTTTTTGGCTATTTTCTCTGAGAACAAATGTGATATTATTATTATTATTATTATTGTTGTTGTTGTTGTTGGAGAGGTTTGAGTTTGAAGGTCCATGAGGCTGGGGGGTTGCTAAGGTAGAGGGAGGGGGATCTCTTCTTGGATCTGCAAGGCTCTGATTACTCACTTCTCAACACAGGCGTGGCCACTGGTGGCGGCCCAGAATCCCAGCACTATAAAGATGATGGATGTGGCCAGCAATGAGGTCACCAGGTTGACCAGGGCCATCAAGGAGGCCACCTGGGCATAGTTGCTGCCTCCAGTCTTGCAGGAGGACAAGTTGATGATGGTGCCCATGCCCAGGCCCAGGGAATAGAGCACATGGCTTCCTGCCTGACGCCACAGGTCCAGCGAGGCCCAGGCAGAGAGCTGTGGATAGGGGTGGGTGAGAGAGTTGGAGAGTGGGCTTAGATGGTGGAACCACCAGTGAGCTGGCAGAAGGGCAGGCTGGGTGGAGAGCAGAGGAATGAGAGGAAGGCTGGGGGCAGAAGGAAAGATGTAGGGGAAGGAGACTCAGGGAAGGCCTGGGGGGCTGAGGGAGGGAGAAGGGTTGGAGTCCCCGGCCTCACCTCTATGGTCACCATACTTCTGAGGCTGGCGATGGCACCTTCCAGGAAAAGACTTCGGATGAAGAGGCAGAGGAGGAGGATGTAGAGGAGGAATACTGAGAAAATCAGCATCTGGTCGGGTGGGTCATGACAAAAACCAGAAGTCAGGAGAAGTGGGGAGGAGGGGAAGACAGAGGCAAGCATCAGCAGGGGACTGCAGGTCAGCGGGAGTAGAGAGATGGAGGTGAGCAGTGTTAAGGTGGCCCAGAGGTAACAAGAGGGGGCTATGGGAGGACTATTCTAGGGAGGCAACAATGTTGTTTGGGGAAAAAAAATCCACCCATTAATTGCTCAGGAGTAAGGGGTGAGGCCCCAAGTAAAGATGGCTTTTAAGTGGTGGTGCAGTTGGACACTGCTAATTCATGGGTCTTGGTTTTATGGCCTCTGTGTGAGCTTAGGGACAGAAAGTACCAAGGGGAGAGGAGCCAGTGAGGCTGAAGGCTGCATGGAACTTCATAGGTGAAGGGGGAGAGAAAGAAACTGAGAAGAGACTTTAGGAGAAAGGAACACGGTTAATAGGAATTTTAACGTTTTTCTGCTCTGGGATGGGTGAGGGAAGCCCCCCGGCTCCCACCCCAGTGCGCTCTCCTAAGCCTTTAGTAAAGTCTGCTTTTGTGTGAGTGGTTTATTCTGGAGGCCGTGAAGAGATGGTGAGTTGAGTTTCAGGGATGCGTGGGGTGAAAGTTAATGGCTTGCATAGACGCAGGTGAAGTTAACAAAAAGGATCTACACACTGAAATAAATTTTCCATGTAAGGAGATTATCCAGGTGCCAAGGGGATGGATTGGAAGTATGGATTGGGATAAAATTCTCTAAATGGGAAACTCTGGAAAGGAATCAGTGCCAATTGGCTCCTTTAGGGGTTAACAGGCACTGTCAAACTGCGGGAAGGTGGTGGATGCAAGGCTCAGGGGGTAAGGCTATGGTCTCATCTCAAAGGCTGCCTGTAGGTCTCCACAAGCAGTGACACAGGGATGAGGGATGGTGAAGAGGGAGTTGGGTCGATACAAGGCATTCCTTCATGTCATGGATGAGAGAAGAGCAGTTCCTTGGGAGAACAGTGGTTGACACAGCTGCCTGGGGAAAGGACACCTCCCTGAGGATCCCTGATGGAGATGCTGGGTGGCCACATCTGAGCTTGTCCTCTGGGTGGGTGGAGGGTCATGGGGCTTGGAGAAGAGAGTTGGAGGGTGCCGGGGAAAAGAGCCTGAGGATCTTTGGATTTGCAAAGGTGAAGTGGCAGCGGGATCAGTGGTCAGGGGTGGCTTACCGGTATTGATACCTTTAGCCCCGTAATCATGATTAAGAAGAGGAGGAACCAGGCTGTGAAGATGCCCAGGGTGAGGTGCAGGACGAGGGCCTTGACCCCTTCCTCAATGTGGCCTGAGGCACTCAGGGTGGTGTGATACCAGAAGTACTGGTGGGACACAGTCCGAAGGCAAGAGAGGTCTGGAGGGACCCAGGTGCTTAGGCACCACCTCACCTGGTGCCTGTCCCTGCTCTTCATTTCCTCCCCTTTGCCTCTCACTCCTTGGCGCCCCTGCCTCCCTTGGCCCTGCTGGCCCTCTCTCTCCCTCTCCTCACCGGTGACATTGATGTTCTTCACTAGTGGGCACTCGTTCCAGGGCAGAGGGTGATCAAAGGAGTGGCTCAGGTAGGAGAGGCTCCAGACAATGATGACACTGTTATACAAGCTCACCAAGATGCACACCTAGGGGTGGATACAGTGGGCCTGACGGGCAGGATGGGCGGAGACAGGGGACCTGGAGACCACACGGGGTGAGCTGGAATGCCTCTTGGCTGGGCCCCTCATTCACCATTATGCTAGCGTAGCCTATGCCGCCCGGCCAGGGGACGAGCTGCTTCCAGATCCGGACGTTGTCCACACGAAGCCATTGCTCCATGATCATCTCAATGTACAAGAGGGGAATTCCAAACAAGAGGAGCATGAAGAAGTACACCAGGATAAAGCTGCCTGAAGAAGGGAGCCAGGAGCTGTGCTCAGGCAGCTAGGAGTCCTGGCCCCCCTCCTCTTTATCATTTAGGAGTCTGGGTACCCTCCCCTGAGTTCTCTCCTTCCCCAGGATGCAAGAGTCTAGGTTCCCAGCCTTCAAACTTCTTCCTTAAAACTCAGGATCCAGGTCCCTGGCCTTACCTCCTCCATTCCGATGACACAGGTAAGGGAAACGCCATATGCTGTCTAATCCGATGGAGAAGGCAATCTGGATCATGGTGATCTCGGTTCTTTTAGTCTGAGTGAAGCAGTTTTGTGTCTTGGTGGCCAGAATCTCCCTGGTCAGGCGCCTCAACGATTGGGACACGTAAATTCGGGGTTCTTTGGGGACCTCTTCATCTGCTATTTCTTCAAACGACTCCATGACTTTCTTCTTACAGGCCCACTAACTTCTGAAGGAATCTTGGGGTCACCAAGAATAGGAGACTTTAAGGGACATGTCTCAGATGCCAGACTGCAAAATTCCATGACAACTAGGGCTTTAGAACAACGGAGGCCAGAGTTTAAATCTTGGCGCTTCTCCTCACTAGTTACTTACTTTGGGCAAGTAACTTCATCCCTCAGAGACTCAGTTTTTTGCTTACATCTATCTTACAGGCATAAATGAATTTAAAAATATTTACTAACTGTTATAGCATGAGCACCGGCCAATCAGAATACATGCCAGCTATAAACACCACAGTATCAGCATAACATCAGCCCTTCCTGAAAGGACTAAAAATGATCTACTGGATACTGAGGGGCCGGCCTGGTGGCGTCGTGGTTAGGTTCACAAACTTCGCTTTGGCGGCCCAGGGTTCACAGGTTTGGATCCCAGGCGCGGACCTACACATGGCTCATCAAGCCATGCTGAGGTGGCATCATACACACAAGATAGAGGAAGACTGGCACAGATGTTAGCTCAGCAACGATCATCCTCAAGCAAAAAGAGGAAGATTGGCAACAGATGTTAGCTCAGGGCCAATCTTCTTCCACACACAAAAAGATATACTGGATGATATTGAATGCACGTAGATGGGAAGAATGAACATAGTTAAAATGTCCATACTACTTAAAGCTATTGACAGATTCAATGCAATCATAATCAGAATCCCAATGACATTCTTCACAGAAAGAGAACAAAGAATCTTAAAATTCATATGGGGTAACAAAAGACCCTGAATAGCCAAAGCAATCCTGAGAAACAAGAACAAAGCTCGTGGTATCGCCATCCCAGACTTCAAAATATACCACAAAGCTATAGTAATCAAAACAGCATGGTACTGGTACAAAAACAGGCACACAGATCAACAGAACAGCATTGAAAGCCCAGAAATAAAACCACACATCTACGGAGAGCTAATCTTCGACAAAGGAACCAAGAACATCCAATGGAGAAAGGAAACCCTCTTCAATAAATAGTGCTGGGAAAACTAGACAGCCACATGCAAAAGAATGAAACTTGACCATTATCTTTCTCCATACACAGAAATAGACTCAAAATGGACCAAAGACTTGAAGGTAAGACCTGAAACCATAAAACTGGAAGAAAACATAGGCAGTACACTCGTTGATATCAGCCTTAAAAGGATCTTTTCAAATACCATGTCTCCTTGGACAAGGAAACAAAAGAAAAAATAAACAAAGACTAAAGAGCTTCTGGAAGGCAAAGGAAACCAGGATTAAAACGAAAAAACAACCCACCAACTGGGAGGAAATATTTGCAAATCATGTATCCAACAAAGGGTTAATCTCCATAAAATATAAAGAACTCATACAACTGAACTACAAAAAAAACAAACAACCCAATCAAAAAATGGGCACAGGATATGAACAGACATTTTTCCAAAGAAGATATACAGATGGCCAATAGGCACGTGAAAAGACGCTCAACATCACTAATCACCAGGGAAATGCAGATCAAAACTACACTTAGATATCATCTTACACCCATTAGAATGGCAATAATCACTGACAAAAAATAACAAATGTTGGAGAGGTTGTGGAGAAAAGGGGACCCTCATACACTGCTGGCAGGAATGCAAACTGGTACAGCCACTATGGAAAACAGTATGGAGATTTCTCAAAAAAGTAAAAATAGAACTACCATATGACCCAGCCATCCCACTACTGGGTATTTATCCAAAGAACTTGAAGTCAACAATTCAAACAGACTTATACATCCCTATGTTCATTGCAGCATTATTCACAATAGCTAACATGTGGAAGCAACCCAAGTGCCCAATGACTGGTAAGTGGATAAAGGAGATGTGGTATATATATTCAATAGACTACTACTCAGCCATAAGAAGACAAAATCGTTCCATTTGCAACCACATGGATGGACCTTGAGCATATTATGTTAAGTGAAATAAGCCAGACAGAGAAAGACAAACACTGCATGATTTCACTTATTTGTGGAGCATAAACTTATGGACAAAGAGAGCAGTGTAGTGGTTACCAGGGGGAAGTGGGTTGGGGGGTGGGCCAAAGGGGTGCAGGGGCACACTTATATGGTGTCTGACAAATAATGTACAACCGAAATTTCACAATGTTACAAACTATTATGACCACAATAAAAAAACAAATTTAAAAAAAAGTTATACTGGTTATTGAGCGCCAAGGACACACCAAACTTTATTCAAGCCACCCAGGTTTCTTTTCTTTCTCCTTCTGGTCTGCTTGGAACTGCTAATGCACATAGACTTCTAGACCAGTGGTTCCCAAACCTGCTGTCTATTACAATCACTGGAAGGGCTCTCAAAACATAAAGACTCTCGCCTTCTATTTTCCTAGCTTCCCTCTTCCACATTCTGATTCAGCAGATCTAAGGTGGGACATAGAGCTTGGTAGAATTAAAAAGTTTCCTCGGGGTTCTAGCCTTGGAAAGGCAGCATGAGAGCCCTAGGGACTCGTTCCCTACTCAAACAAGCACACTTTGTGAAAATTATAAAGAAAACATTTAAGGTCTCTGGAAATTGTCCTAAAGGCATATAGCAAGTTAAGAAACATTTATTTAAGAAAATCTACTAAAACTCAATGAGAAGAGTGAGTCTGTGACATTTGAACTACAGCCTGCTCCCTCCCTCCCCATCCCTAGCCCAGTGTTATGGAAACTCCACACCAGGTGGATTCATCCAAGAACACAGGGTTCCCTCTCTTCCAAGATCCCACTCAAAGGCTACAGTATCTTCCCAGGAGGGGCATGCCACCTGCATTTCTCATTCCTCTCCAGCTACAGGCTGCAGCTCACCAGTAAAGTGGAGGTTACATGCTAGATGAGGTCGGTAAGGTGGAGGTTACATGCTAGGCGAGGTTGGTAAGGTGGAGGTTACATGCTAGGAGAGGTCGGTAAGGTGGAGGTTACATGCTAGGAGAGGTCGGTAAGGTGGAGGTTACATGCTAGGTGAGGTTGGTAAGGTGGAGGTTACATGCTAGGTGAGGCAAGTCAATAAGACCAGAGGCTAATGTCCCATCCAGCACCCTGCTCCTAAAGCTCTCAGGGAGAAGCAGACCACTGTCCCCATCCAGCTCTGGAGATTTTGCCCAGGGAGAGAGGCAGGACTTAAGAACAAACAGCTCTTCCCAAAAGAACTGACTTTATTTGGAAGAGAGCGTGAGGAAGCTTAAGCCTACGGGCACACTCAAAAATAGTGGAGACTTTGGCGGTAAGCAACTAAGAGAAAGCTGGTAACTTCATGAGAGACATAAGCTAAGCTGTAAGCCAGCTCATACACCAGAGAGAAGCAGGGAAACAGCAGCTGAGTAGACCCCTCCCAGGGTCAGAACAAACCTCAAACACTGAATTCAAAAACTACTCCTGTAAAGGAGCCCAAATTTAATTGTATCAGATTGTGGAACAATTTATGCTTCAGAGCATTGTCAAAAACAATAGAGCAATCAGCTGGACGTTAGAGGATCCTAGAATCTGGGTGTGATCAGGGAAAAAGAAAAAGAGAGGGGCTGGCCCCGTGGCCGAGTGGTTAAGTTCGCGCGCTCCGCTGCAGGCGGCCCAGTGTTTCGTTGGTTCGAATCCTGGGCGCGGACATGGCACTGCTCATCAAACCACGCTGAGGCAGTGTCCCACATGCCACAACTAGAATGACCCACAACGAAGAATATGCAACTATGTACTGGGGGGCTTTGGGGAGAAAAAGGCAAAAAATAAAAAAAAAATCTTAAAAAAAGAAAAAGAGAGCTCTTCTAAAGCAACTGTCATCCCACGGTGACGGTGCATGCTCAAGGTCGTGACCTTTGAGGATTATACACCATGACCAACTGGGATTTATCCCAGGATGCAAAGTTGGTTTAACATCTGACAATCAATTAATGCAATACATCACACATCAATTGAATAAAGGACAAAACCTATGTGATCATCTCAATAGACACAGAAAGCCCATGTGACAAAATCCAACAGCCCTTAATGATAAAAACACTCAGACTAGACACAGAAGGAAATTTTCTTAACCTGATAAAGGACATCTACAAAAATCTACCGGTAAAGTAACACTTAATGGTGAAAGACTGAGTTCCTTTCCTCTAAGATCAGGAAAAAGACATGAGTATCTTCTCTCACCACTTCTATTCAATATTGTACTGGTGGTTCTAGCCAAGGAAATTAGGCAAGAAAATGAAATAAAAGACATCAAGATTGGAAAGGAAGAAGTAAAACTATTTCTATTTCTGTACCGTATAATCTTGTATGGAGAAAATTCTAAGGCATCCGCTAAAAAATTATTAGAACTCACAAGTAAGTTCAGCAAAGTTGGAGGATACAAGATCAATATAGAAAAATAGGTTGTATTTCTATACACTTGCAATAAACAATCTGAAAATTAAATTAGGAAAGCAATTCCATACATGATAGCATCAAAGAGAATAAAATAGCTAATAATAAATTTAACAAAAGGACAAAACTTATACTCTGAAAACTACAAAACGTGTTGAAAAAAATTAAAGAAGATATAAATAAATAGAAAGAAACCCAAACTCATGGATCAGAAGACTTAACATTGTTAAGATGGCAATACTTTCCCAAACTGATCTACGGAATCAGCATACTGCATATCAGAGTCATAGCTGGCCTCATTGAAGAAAATGACAAGCCGATGAGAAAATTCATATGGAAATTCAAGGGGCCCAGAATGGCTAAAACAATCATGAGAAAGAAGAACAATACTGGAGGACTCACACTTCCCAGTTTCAAAACTTACTGCAATGTTACAGTAATCAAAGCAGTGTGGCACTGGCACAAGGAAACATGTATAGACCAATAGGATAAAACAGAATAGGGAGCTCAGAGATATACCTTCTCACATATAGTCGGTTGATTTTCAACAAGCATGCCAAGGTTATTCAATGGGGGAAAGAACAGCCACTTCAACAAATGGCGTGGAAAAACTGGATACCCACATGCAAAATAATGAAGTTAGACCTTTTCCTTACACCGTATACAAAAACTAACTCAAAATAGATCAAAGACCTAAATTTAAGAGTGAAAACTATAAACCTCTTCGAAGAAAAAATAGGGGCAAATCTTCATGACCTTGGATTTGGCAAGGGTTTCTTAAATATGACACCAAAATATGTCCTCTTGTGCATCAAAGGATACTATCAAGAGAGTGAGGGGCTGGCCCTGTGGCCGAGTGGTTAAGTTCACGACCTCTGCTTCGGTGGTCCAGGGTTTCGCCAGTTCGGATCCTGGGCGCAGACATGGCACGGCTCATTAGGCCATGTTGAGGGAGCGTCCCACATGCCACAACTGGAAGGACCCACAACTAGAAATATACAACTATGTACCGGAGGCTTTGGGGAGAAAAAGGAAAAAAATGAAATCTTTAAAAGACAGTAAAAAAAATAACCATGGAATGGGAGCAAAATATTTACAAGTCATATATCTGATGAGTCTAGTATACAGATTATATATAGAACTCCTACAATTGAACACCAAAAACCAAACAACCCAATTAAAAAATGGGCAAAGGACTTAAACAGACATTTCTTCCAGGAAGATATACAAAAGGCCAACAAGCACATGAAAAGATGCTCAACATATCTAAGCGTTAGGGAAATGCAAATCAAAACCACATGAGATACCATTCTATACCCACTAGGATGGCTAAATAATAAAAAAATGGAAAACAACAGGAATTGGTGAGGACGTGGAGAAATTTGAACCATTATGCATTGCGGGTGGGAATGTACAATGGTGCAGCCACTGTGGAAAACTGCCCAGAAGTTCTTCAAAAAGTTAAACATAGAATTATCATATGATCCAGCAGTTCCACTTCTGGGTATATACTCAAAAGAATTGGAAGCATAGTTAAAAAAAAAAAAAGAGAGAAAGAAAGAAAGAAGGACGGAAGGAAGGAGGGAAGGAAGGAAAGATGGAAGGAAGGAAGAAAAGAAAAAGAAAGAAAGCAGGGACTCAAACTGAAACTTGTACACCAGTATCACAGCAGCACTATTCACAATGGCCAAAAGATGGAAACAACCCAAGTGTCCAAGAACAGATGAATGGACGAACAAACTGTGGTATATCCATACACTAGAATATTATTTATCCATAAAAGGGAATGAAATTCTGATATGTGCTATAACATGAGTGAGCTTTTTTGTTTTTCCTGAGGAAGATTTGCCCTGACCTAACATCTGTATCAATCTTCCTCTATTTTTCTGTATGTAGGTTGCCACCACAGCATGGCTGCTGACGAGTGGTGTAAGTCCACACCCAGGAACTGAACCCAGGCCACTGAAGCAGAGTGTGCTGAACTGAACCACTAGGCCACGGGGCCAGCCCCATGAGTAAGCTTTGAAAACATTATGTTTAATGAAATAAGCCAGACACAAAAGGACAGATGTTGTATGATTCTACTCATATAAAGTATCTATAATAGGCAAATTCATTGAGACAGAAAGTAGATTAGAGGTTACCAGTGGGGCTGGAGGGAGGGAGAAATGGGGAATTAGGCAAATATAAGAGACTATTGACTGGTTGGAGCAGTTGCACAGCATTGTGAATGTACTAAGTGCCACTGATTTTTTGTCACTTTAAAATGCTTAATTTTATGTTATGTGAATTTCACCTTAAAGAAAATAATAATCAAAAATGAAGGTGAAATCATAATGTTATCAGACAGACAAAAGTTGGGAGGATTCGTCTTCAGCAGACCTGCACTACAAAAAATATTAAAGGAAAATATTTTAGCTGAAGGAAAATTATCCTAGATGCAAGCAGAGAGATGCAAGAAGGAATAAAAGACACCTGCAAGGGTGAATATGTAGAGAAATATGAGAAACTATTGACTTCTTAATAGCAATAATAATAGCAATGTATTGTGGGCTTTATGATACGTAGAAGGAAAATATTTAGAACAACGGCAAAAAATGGTAGGGAGAGGGTAACTTCCTTAATTCACAGCCTCCCTAAACCTATAGCTAACACTACACTCAAGGGTGAAGTAGGAACGCTTTTCTCCTGAGGTTGAGAACAAGACAAGGAGGTTTGTTATCACCGCTTCTATTCATATTATACCAAACTCACAGGAGAAGAAATAAAAACTCTGAATTGTCTCATAACTTTTAAATAAATTGCTTCTGTAATTAGTAACATTCCTCCAAAGAAAACCTCAGGGCTGGATGACTTCACTTGTGAATTGTACTAAACATTTGAAAAATAAATACTACTAATCTTGCATAAGATCTTCCAGAATAGAAGAAGTGGCAGGACCAGCATAACCTTAATACCAAAATCTGTCAAAGGAATTATGAAAATCACATGGCAATGTCATTCATGGACATTAATGCAAACTCCCAAACCAGATACTAGCAAATCAAATCCACCAATATATATATAAAAAAATTACATCACAACCGAGCTGAATTTATTCTAGTAATTCACAGGAGTTTAAAAGTAAAAAATCAATCAATGATAACATAATAAAGGATAAAAATCATATGATCATCTCAATATTTGAGGAACTATTTGATAAAACCCAATAACCATTCATTAAAAAAACCCCTCAACTCTTAGGAAACTAGGATTAGAAAGAAACATCCTTATTTTCATAGACGTTATTTACAAAAAAGCTTACAGCAAACATCATACATAATGATGTTTGAAGTTGTTCATGTTGAAGGCTTTTCCTTGGAGCTCAGGAATAAGACAAGGATGCCCACTAGCATCTCTTCTAGTCAAATTGAATTTAAAGTCTGAGTAGATTAATAGCATTAATGGCCCCAAGTCTTCAATTTTTCCTGTCTCCACCCCCTTTGCAATGTGAGTCTGCAGTTCCTCTCACTAAGGAGGCAATAAATCTGCTATCCTACTCGAATCTGGACTGGTGTGCCAATTGAGAGCCTAGGCTTCAAAAGACCTTCCTTGTTACGGGTTGCTCTCTTATACTTCTGCTATCACCTTGAGGACACATTTAGGCTAATCTCTTGGGAAGTGAGACCTGTCAATCAGAGCTGAAGCACTCCTGTGGTCCCAGCTCAGGCGAGCCTAGATCAGTCAATAGCCAGTCAATTCCCTTACAGATTGCTGAGCCCAGCCCAAAGACCCATGAGGTACAAGATTAAATTCTTGTTGTTTTACGTCACTGAATTTTGAGGTGGTTTGTTAGTCAGCATTTTGGTGGCAACAGATAATTGATACAAGGCTCTAGAAAGTGCAATAAGATTTTTAAAAGTTTGGAAAAGAAGTAACACTGTTGTTATTTGCAGATATGATTGTGCATGTAAAAAATAAAAAAGAATCTATAGATACTTTATTAGGATTAATAAGTGAGTTTAGCAAGGTTGCTGGGTACTGGGTTAATGGAATACAATTAACAGCATTTTTACATACCAGCAAGAAATAAATAGGTAATGAAAAAAATTAAAGGTAACATTTATAATAACATGGAGATATTTCAAGTGCTTAGGAATAAATCTAACAAAAGAAAGACAAGACCTCTATACCAAAACTTATAAATAATTATTAAGAGAAAGAAAAGTTTCAAATAAATGGAGAAATAGTACATGTCAACCAGAGAATGGTGGAAATAACAGTATTAAGTAATTAGGATGCAAAAATATATATTTATATGGAAAAAATAAAACTTGATAATTATCCCCCATCATACAAAAGTTAAATCATGAGGATTACAGATTTAAACATGAAAGGCAAATTCATAAAGCTTCTAAAGAAGTTATCTTTGGAGAATATCTTCATGATCTGGAGGTTAAGAACGATTTCTTAAACAAGACTTAGAAAACAGTAACCATAGGGAAATAAGAGATAAATCTGCGTTCATTAGAATTCAGAACATCTGTTCATTAAGAGACACCATTAAAAGAGTCAAAAGCCACAGAGTAGAAGAAAGTTGCCAAACACGTAGCTAATAGAGGGCTTTTATCTGGAATCTATAAAAAGCTCCTACAAATCGATAAGAAAATATAAATAACCTAATAGAAACATAGTCAAGGAACTTGAAGAGATCTTTCACCAAAGTGGTTCTCCAAATGGCCAGTGAATGTATGAAAAAATGCTCAGGTTATTTAAACAGCAGGGAAACGGAAATTAAAAGCACTATGAGGTACCACCACATACCAGTCAGACGGGCTAGAACGAAAAGACTGAGAACGCCAAATATTGGCAAGAATGAGGAGCCGCGGGAAATCATACACTGCTGGTGGGAATGGAAACTGACAAAGTTATTTTGAAAGATGAGTCGGCCATTATCTGTTAAGATTGAAGATATACACATCCTGTGAACAGCAATTTCACTCCTAGGTATAATTGCAACAAAAACGTGTGTACACATGCACAGGAATTTCCTTAATAGCATTGTTTGCAACAACCTCAAAAGGAAACAACCCAGAAATCCATCACAGTAGCAAGGATAGAGAGGGATATGGTCGCTACAAAGGAATACTACACAGTAAAGAAAAGACATGAACTACAGCTACACTTAATGACATGGACAAGTCTCAAAAACTTCACACTGAGTGAAAGAAGCTATGTCCTGAAGAATACATGTCCTATGGCTCTGTTTATATAAAAGTCCAAAAGAAACAGGCAAAAGTAACGTAAGTGTTCAGGTGTGCATACTGAGGTGGTAAAACCATAAATAAAAGCAAAGAAATGATGATCGTGAGGGTCAGGAGAGTGACTCCTTGGGGGGCAGGAGGCCTCGGTGGTTGGAAGAAGCTCACGGGAGTGTTTCTAGCGTGTAGGCGATGTTCTCCTTTTTTGACCAGGATGGTGGGAATATTTGCTTTATAACAAATCATTGAGTGGAACATTTCAGTTTTGTACACTTTTTGGAATATGTATTATATTTTATAATAAAAAAGAGGTATATATGTATAAAAGAACATAACGGAGTCCAAAACACACTGCTAGGTGAAAAGTCACATAATATCAAATGTATGATACCATTTATGAGAAAAAGATCCACATAAAGAAAACCACACATTTCTAAGCGTTCATAAATACACATGTAAATGCGTAGAAAACTCCTTTCTGGCTGCTCTTTCTCACACTAACGCCCTCCCTAATGTCCCTTCCCATCCTTCCTCATTCAGATAAATTCAACGCATCACTGGTGTCTCCTCTCAGATCTAACTTCCTCCAGAAAGCCAACCCTGATCACCTGGGCTGCTTCCCTGCTGCAGGGCCTGACATGTAGCTGGAACTCTCCAGAGATCTGTTGAGGTTTTAATACGGAAACGTCCTTTCACATGCCCAGTGCAGTGGCCCCCATAGGCTCCATCCGGGGGCAGTCCTGATTAAAATGCTTCCACAAACTGTTGAAATCTGGAAATGCTGCTATTTGTCTATTCAGTTTGCATCTCCCTGACTTTCTGTGTCACTAGGACAGCCCTTGTTGGGTAACCAGTGTCCAAATCTGGTTTGGGAAATGTGGCTTGTCCCATTCCACCCCCTGCCCCATTCAAGAGCCCACTGCCCAGACTCCAGCCCGATGGGCAGTCCCCCTGCCCTGCAAACACCTCCTCTGTGGGCAGTGCTGGCACCAGCGTCGGCTTCTGTACCACAGCTGCACACCAGCCAGGTGGATTTGACCTGGCGACTTGAGAAGATGGCTGAGGGAGGATGTGATTTGCAAAGTGGGGGCATTGGCTTCCTCTTGGTTTTAGTTTAACTAGGTGCAAAGCCTACACAATCGTTTTTTTTTTTTTCTGCTTTATCTCCCCAACCACCGCCCCACCCCCTGTACACAGTTGTATATCTTAGTTGCAGGTCCTTCTAGTTGTGGGATGTGGGACGCCGCCTCAATGTGGCCTGACGAGCAGTGCCATGTCCTCGCCCAGGATCCGAACCCTGGGCTGCCTCAGCGGAGCACACGAACTTAACCACTAGGCCATGGAGCTGGCCCCTACACAATCTTAAAAGATACCATGATTTAAAATGTTCTCTCCTTTAAGGTTTTGGAAAGCGGCACAGCCAATCTTATAAATTGTATGATATCATATCATATGTATATGTGAATATTTCATACATGTGTATATCTTACAAATCAGATATTATTATTAATATATATTATTTATTGGACATATATATAGAATATAAACACGTTAATATATTCCATGAACATACGTGTCTTTCTTACAAATTGGATATTGTTATAGAATATGTATTATACATGGGATAATATGGTTAAAGGTAACATATAGCATACAAATATATATTGATATATTCTCTATGAACATATGTGTGTGCATTTCTTACAAACTGGAGATATCTTGGAGATTACACACATATATTTCCATTATATCATAAGTATTTTCCTCTGTAATAAAGCATTCTTTGAAAATATGATTTTTATGGCTACTTAATATTCCAGAGTTATTATATAAACCTGATCAAGTCTATCGTCTGCTTAAATCTCCCCGAGGGGCCTCACGGCCCTGTTTAGTTCAGCACCCAGGGTCCTTCCTCAAAGGTCCCCTGCGGCCTGTTCCTGTTCCCACCTCCCACCCTGCCTCCAGCTGCAGCCACCCCCCTGTCACCCTTTCAAGGCTTCGTACCTGCAATTCACTCTGCTGCCGATGCTTCCTCTGCCTTCAGCCTCGGCCTGGGATAATCGTCTCTGTCACCAGTCCGGCCGACCTGGATCTGTGCGCTGGGTCTTCCTCGGCCTCCGTGGCCCCTGCTCCGTCTACTCTCCGCCAGGGTCTCGGAGAAACAAAGGAGCGACAACCTGTTTGAAGGCCAGCTAAGAAACTGTTTGATCCGGCCGGGAGGGTCCCCGGAGTCCACCTCAGAGCGAGTCAGGGCAGGACGCACCTACCGCATCCCAGCCCCACCGGCCTCAGCCCCGGGCACCTGCGGGGATATGTCGGTGTCTCCAGGGCAGACCCATCCGCGACCTGAGTGAAGAGAGAGAGAGAAGCGGGGAGGAGAGCGAGGCGGGCTGGGGGTGAGGAGGGGGTGGGATGGGTCACCGAACCCTTGCTCCGCTCGCTGGCCTCTACCACCCCGCCCCTTCGCGCCCCGGGTCCGCCCCTCCCCTCCCAGGCTCAGGGCATCCTCGACCCCCTAGTTCCTGGAATGAAAGGGAGATGGCAAGGGAGGCTGGGAGGTTTGGGCCCAGAGACGGAGGGGTGGCGGCTGGGGGAACAGACGCCTGGTTCCCCGGGAGGTCAGGAGCTGGGGCCAGGACTCCTGCACCTCTCTTTACCCGCCACTGACGCGCGAGTCTGGAGAAGACCGGTCGCTTCTGAGGGCTCTTGCGGGGGGTGGGGGGCTGCCTGGGCGCGCGACCAGGACCTGACGGGCTGCGGGAGCCACTGCCGTTGGGGCCAGAGGCGATTTTAGTATTTCGTGGCAGCCGGAAGGCGATTTAGGCAATTCACCCTGGAGATGCTTACATCTGAGGTGCCCCCTACAGACCCCCAGCACAGACCCTGTCCCTGCCTCTGATGATTCACTCGTCTGGGCTCCAGATCTTCGGGTCGTAGACCACTGCCACGGTCTTGGCCCCATGGTACCCAGAGCTCTGAAAGCTGACGATCTGGGTGCTTCGCTGTGAAGCACAGTTCAGGTCTTCCCGTTCCTTCCCACTGCATCTTCCCTGACTCCTTGGAGCATCTTCTCTCCTAGTTTATTCTTTGAGGGAGGATTCTTGGGGTCAGCAGTTGGCAGGCAGGTTTGGCCCTGTGGTGGGTGGAGGGAGGTCACCGGTTGCCAGGCAGATTTAGTCTGGCTAGTAGACTTCGTGGTGAACATACTTTGTGGATTGCGGAAGGGGAGAGCCAACACAAGAACCTAGGCGGCTTGTTTCAGAGTTCACCCTCTTCACGGCTGTGCTATAAAGACTCAACGTAGCATAAAGCTTCAATGTCTAAAACAGGGTGGTCCTGGAGCAGATTTACACAAGTAGCTTGAGGGCATAAAATAATCTAGAAGAGGACCTGGGTACTGATGGAAATCAGGATGTGATAAAGTGGCATTTCAAATCAGTGGACAAAGCACGAGTTATTCAGTGATTGGGCTGTAACAGCTGGCAAGACACCTGGGAAAGAATTGTGCTCCTTACATCAAAATACATTTCAGGTGGGTCAAGATCACAACGTGGAAAATGAAAACGTAATTCACTACCAATAAGTATGGGTGAACATTTCTATCATCTTGGCACAGGGAAGGGCTTTCTAAGAAGAATATAAAAACAAGACTCCATAAAGGAAAAATTTGATAAGTTTGACTATATAAAAACAAAACCTCTGTGTGGGAAAATGAAAAGAAAATGAACCAAGTTAAAAGGTATCAAACTTGTAAAAAATTTCAATATTTATGACAAAGGGCTTAATTTCCCTAATATACACAGAGCTTTAAAAATTACATAAAAGGATCAACAACCCAATAGACAAATATGCATATAAAATGAAGACTGTTGAAAAATAAGTAAAGTACAAACTAGCTTATGATCCAGCCATCCCACTTGTGGGCATATACCCAAGGGAATTAATCTCAAAGAGATACTTGCATTCCCGTGTTCATTGAAGCATTATTCACAATAGCCAAGATATGGAAACAACCTAAATGTTCATCTATGGATAAATGAATAAAGAAAATGTTATACATAAAAAGAATGGAAGGGCCAGCCCCATGGCCAAGTGGTTAAGTTCTCATGCTCTGCTTTGGTAGCCCAGGGTTTCACTGTTTCTAATCCTGGGTGCGGACATGGCATGCTGAGGTGGCATCCCACATGGCACAACCAGAGGCACTCACAACTAGAATATACAACTATGTACTGGGGGACTTTGGGGAGAAGCAGCAAAAAAAAAAAAAAGGAGATTGGCAACAGATGTTAGCTCAGGTGCCAATCTTTAAAAAAACCCAGCAATGGAATATTATTCAGCCGTGAGAAAGAAGGAAATTCTGCCATTTGCAATGACATGGATGGACCTTGAGGGCATTATGTTAAGTGAAATAAGTCAGAGAAAGATAAATACTGTATGATCTCACTTATATGTGGAATCTGAAAAGGACGAACTCATAGAAACAGAGAGTAGAAAGATGGTTGCTGGGGTCTGGGGAATGGTGGAAATGCGGAGATGTTCGTCAAGGGATACAAGCTTCCAATTTTAAGAGGAATAAGTTCTGGGCATCCAATGTACGTATAGTTAACTACTATATGACATACGTAAAAGTTGCTAAAAGAGTAGATCTTAAGTGTTTTCACCACCAAAAAAGGTAATTACATGAGATGATGGAGGTGTTAACGTTATAACTCTATTGTGATAATCATTTCACAATACATATGTGTATCAAATCATCACGTTGTATACCTTAAATGTACACAATGCTATAAATCAACTATATCTCTATAAAGCTGGGAAAAAATCTCTAACATATGAATAACAGTGGTCCCCAAAGTAAAGGGAACAGATGGAGAAGAAGCAACAAGTAAACTAGTAATGAAAGGTAATGTCTTCCCTTAAGGAAAAACCCATCTTTTGCACTGTTAAAGCCTTCATTGGCTTCCAGGCAGTTCTGATGATAAAAGATATATATCTGGGCATATCCTGGTGAAATCTGTGAACTCCAAGAATTGAGAGCAAATCTCACAGGCATCAGATAGAAAAATAAGTTACATATAAAGAAAAAAAGGATCAGACTACCATTGGACTTCTCATCTCCAGCACTGGGAGGCAGAAGACTATGGAATAACATATCTACAGAGATAATAAGAGAAAAAAAGAATGGCAACCTAAGAATCCTTTATTCAGGCAAGATATCATTAACTTTCAGGGCAAAAAAGTAAAACAAGATATTTGAAGATACACAAGGTTTTATAGAGAGTATCATGTATGTCCTTCATCTGAGGAAAATCCTTTAGAAAGGACTCAAGTGAAAGAGTAAACAAATCAGAACAAAGAACTCAAAAGAAAGGAGGAAAATGAGGGGAAGTAATATGTGGTAAATAATAGACTCTGAATCCTGTTTTATACATACATATATATGCCCAAGTACACGTACAAGTGAAAGTGTATACATACATATATATGAATACATGTGCAGTAATTAAATACTAGATAATGATAATCTTCCCAGGAATGTGTAAAAATTCTCTAAATAGGATTTTTTTTACTCAAAAGGGACAAACTCCAAGAGAAGTTTAATAATAGTTTAATACTTTTAGTTCCATACTATCTCAGCAAAAATCTAGGAGTTAGGGGTGAAATAATGAGGGAAAGGAAAAGAGTTCCAAATGTCTCATCTTATTGGGGGTGAGGGGATGGCGGAAATGGGGCATCTTGGTGGCGGAAATAGTAGGTACCTTGTTTTCCAATCATATTAGAGAAATAGACTTGTGATTATGAGCACTGCAAGGTGAATGGACCCATTAGGGGAAAAGCGCAACAGAGCCTCCACATCAACAAGAGGAAACGTGAATATAAACTTGATCAACTCAGGAGCCGGCCCTGAGGCAAGTAGTTAAGTTCACACACTCTGCTTCAGTGGCCCAGGGTTTCGTCAGTTCAGATCCTGGGCACAGACCTAGCACTGCTCATCAGGCCACACTGTGGCAGTGTCCCACATAGCACAACCAGAAGGACCTACAACTAGAATATAAAACTATGTACTGGGGGGCTTTGGGGAGAAGAAGAAAAAAACAAAGAAGAACATTGGTAACAGACGTCAGCTCAGGCACCAATCTTAAAAAAAAAAAAAAGAAAACTTGACCAACTCAGAAAAAATTTAAGAAAAATGTCAGTCACTACACTAAATGTGAACAGACTGAATTCACCTATTAAAGACCAGAGGCTGCAGAGAGGGATTAACAAAGAAATCCAACTAAGTGCTGTTAACAAGTAACCTCAACATAATACAAAAAGAGAAAAGAAAGTTGAAAACAAATGGGTGGGCAAAGTGAAACAAAGTAAATGCAAACAAAGACAAAGCAAAAATTGTGATATTAATTTCAGAGAAAGCAGAATTTAAGGTTAAAAGTACTGAACGTATTAAATAGAGATATTATATAATAGCTAATGCTCAGAAAATTAATAAAGTAAAAAAAAAAGTAAATGTCCAATGCAGCTAGAAGAAACAACAGCCATAAACCTATATATACCAAACAATATTTTGTTTTGTTAGTGCTATCATGTGGATTCCAACTCTTAGCGACGCCTGTGGACAGCCGAGTGGAACCCTGCCTCACCCCCCTGCGCCATCCTCTCATCTTCCGGCGCGGCATCAGACAGTGCTCCACCGCTATCACAGGGTAGCTAAATATATAAAGCATTACCAAATATATAGATTACAAAATATACAGACCATTACAAAACCAAAGATTAAAATATAACAACAATAGGAACATCATACATCTCTTTCAGAATTGATAGATCTAATGGGAAAAAAAAGTAAGGACACAGAGAAATTGAGTAATGCGAACAATAAATACTATTTAATAGATACACAGTAGTATTAGAAAGAAACAATTTTAAGAGAGATAAAGTAACTTTAACTACTTGGAAATTAAGAAATATACTTCTGGATAATCCTTGGATTACTAAGAAACTAAGGGGAAAATCACAAAGTTTCCAGGTAGCATAAAAGGGAGAATATTTAATATCAAAACCTTTGGAACACAGCAAAAATCATACAAAAATTTAGAACTCTAAGTCACTTTATTATTAGAGACTAAAGATTGAAAAAAAGGAACTTAAACTACCTTAAGAAATTAGAATAATGACAAAGCAAACTAGAAAGAGGGAAATTATGATAAAGATAAAAAGTGAAATTAATGCAATAGAAAATAAAAAAATCATAAGTGATCCAAAAATCCAAATGCTGCTTGTGAGCCTGATTTAAGAAAAGTCATAGGAACAAAGTACACAATAGTAAGAATGAGAAAAGAGATACAGCCATCAAAATCAGAATTTTAAGGGAATCCTATATGAAATTCTACATCAACAAATCTGAAACCCTAGAGGACACTGACAGTATCTAGTAAATGTAAATTACTAAAAGTGACCCAAGAATTTTGGGGGGAAAATTAACAGAAGTTATTGGGAAGACGAGTAAAGATCTATCATTGAAAAGGCACTGGGACCAGATGGATTCAGAGCTGAGTTCTATTTAACCTTTAAAAAGCAAATGGGGGGCCGGCCCTGTGGCTGAGTGGTTAAGTTCGCGCACTCTGCTTCAGTGGCCCGGGGTTTCATCAGTTCCAATCCTGGGTGTGGACATGGCACTGCTCATCAGGCCATGCTGAGGCAGCATCCCACATGCCACAACTAGAAGGACCCCCAACTAAAAATACACAACTATGTACCCAGGGGGCTTTGGGAGAAAAAGGAAAAAGAAAATCTTTGAAAAAATAAAAAAATAAAAAGCAAATGGTTGTAGTACCAATTAAACCATGAGGCTCAAATTGTGGTCCATGAACCACTTGTATTACCTGGAGGCTTGATACAAATGCAAATGAATGGATCTAAATTCAGATCTACTCAATCAGAATCACTGGGGGTGGGGCCCAAGAATCTGCTAACCAATCCCCCAGGTGATTCTTTGGTATACCAAAGTTTGAGAGGCAGTGGCCTAAATTGCAGAAAAAGATGGAGAGTTCCTCATTTTACTTTATGGAGCTAGCATAACTTTAATACGAAAATCTGAAAAAGATGGGTAGAATGAAAAAATTTCATTTTCGATGATTAGATGAACAAACTAAACATTAGCAAATAGAATCTAGCAATATATCAAAGGGATAATACGTTATGACTAATGAAGGATTGATTCCACAAGGATGGGTCAATATAAAAAAATCTATCAACAAGGTAAAAATGCATTTGGTAAAATTCAGCAGTTCTATGAATGTACTAAAAAATATTGAATTGTAAGCTTTAAATAGGTGAACTGTATTGTACATGGATTACATCTCAATAAAGCTGTTATAAAGAAAATCTTAGACCTTTGGACAAAGGAATCTTGAGAGGGAAGGGAGAAAGCAGGCGGAACTAAGACTGAATTTTGGGTATGCTGGGGAGAGAGGGCAGACAAGTCAGACTGGAGTCTCCTACTCCTAAATCACTTTACTGGTTTACCTTGAGAGGTGGAAACCAAGAGGTGAACGAGTGGGCGGGGCCAAGAGACGAGGTAGGAGCCAATGGAAAACAAGTGGAACCAGACCCTCCAAGTGGGCGGTGCTCAACTCCTCCATAGTAATCAAGCTCTTTCAACTGCCAAACTAACGCCGTCTCAGCAGGAGTAAATGAGAAAGTCCAGAGAAAAGGGCCCCTTGGACAACAGTTCTTCTCTGACGAGGCACCCCAAACTTCAAACCTCATCCCCACCCCACAACCCTCTCAAGGGCAGCTCACCCTGCATCATTAGGCAATCTGAAATCCTGGATCTCCCGCTAAGGGCTATCACTTCCTCGGTCTTGTAGGATTTTGTTCATTCAAAAATTTCAAAGCCTAAAGTTGTTCATTGAATTCTCTCATTAATTTTTTGGCATCTCTGCTGCATTTGTAAAAACTAGATTTTTGTTTTTTTGAAGCAGCTTTTGACTTTGTTGATCCCATTTTCTATATCACTAATTTCTGCTACTTAGTATTTTCTTCCTTCTACTTATGTTGGATTTATTCAGTTCTTTTATAAGCGCTTGCTAGTAACTGTGTTCCTCTGTCCTTCTAGCCGTCTTGTTCTGGTCAGTGGAATGTAAACAGAAGCGATGTGCTTCACTTTCGGACCTGGTCCGTAAAACTCATTCTCTTTCCCCATCCACCAGCTCACTGGCAAGAACTCCAGAATCAAGAGGAGGGAAGAGCCCCAAGATGAAAGCAGTCTGGGTTCCTTAATGACTGAATGACGTAGAGCCCCCCCACCCTCATTCCAGGCTATACTGTACCATATTTTATAAGCAGGAAATAAAATTTGATTGTATGAAGCCATTGAGATTTTGTATCTGATCTGTTAGAGAAGCTATCATTATTTACCTTAACTAATACAGAAATTATAAATGGTTTCTATCTTTTTTAGTAGTTACCCTTGTAATTTTAACATGCACCCTTATCAAAGTCTGAAGATCAGTATTACATTTATCACACCGCTGAGGTGAATATCTCTAGTGTGTGTTACTGTTGTCCAGGACTTTATGTCAGTTTTTTAACTTTACAAATTAACCGCTGTTTTTATTGCTTTATAGACTCAGTATGTGTTTACATTTACCCACATCACCATCATTTTCTTGGCTTGGCCTTTCTTCTGTCTCAGGTCTCAGATCTTCCTTCTGGGATCATTTTACTTCTCCTTGTAGTACATTCTTTACCAAAGATTTGTGGGTGGAAGACTGTTTTGTCTGCCTGAAAATATGTGTCTTTTGCTCTGTTCTTGAGAAATAGTGTTTGTTGGATTTACAATTCTAAGTCGATAGTTCCTATCTCCTGGTTTCCCCTGCTGTTGATAAGAAACCAGCTGCAAGATTGGCATTCCTTTGTAGGTCATGCCTTTTCTGCCTGATCGCTCTTTAGATCTATTTTTGGAGTGCTGCAGTTTCCTTTTTTTTTAATCCTCCTTTGGATATGCTGTTTCCCCAGTCCAAACACTTGTGTCTTTCCCGGATTTTGGAAAAAGTTCAGCATTTTTCTCTTCGCATGTTGCCTCTGACCTGTTGTTCCAATGGCCTCTTTCTGGAACTCCTATTAGATGTATGTTGGACTTTCTTCTGCTATCCTCCATGTCTCTTAATCTCATACGTTTAATACTGGAGTTTATCTATGTTGCATTATTGGTAATTTCCTCAGATTTGTCTCTTTTCCTAGTTTTTTTAATTGGTTGTTTAACCCGTCCATTGATGTTTTTAATCTTAATGATTTTTTCCTTTCTAAAAGCTCTTATTGGTTCTTTTTCAAATACCCTGGTCATTTTTGGGACTCTCTTGTTCCTTGCTTTCAATTTCAACACCCTCTTTTTGTCTTTAAATATATTAAGCATATTAATTTTATATTATGTACCTGATAATTCCAGTACATTCCATCTTTTCAGGTCTGATTCTGCTACTTGTTGGTGCTGCTATTAAGGTGTCTTGTTACCTTGTGTTTTTTGTGGCCTCACGTTCATTGAAAGTTTATCTGTGGGAATTCTATGAGGCCCAACAGAGGCTGTGTTTCCCCCATAGTTATTTATATTTATTTATGACAAGTGCCAGGGAGCAAGGTGCTATTCTCCAGGCACGTTTTATATTGATCTCAACTTAGATTTTTCAAACCATGCAGGTTGTGTAAATTTGAACCAAAATCCCATGTGACAGAAGATTTGGGGTTACAAATTTTCAAAAATGACACTACTTCCCTCCTATCAGAGACAAGACCAAGACATACACACTTTCTTGCTATCTAACTCTTTCACAGGAGGTATAGCCCTTCAGCTTTCTATGTATAGGGGTTTCCTTTTCTTTCACGGACCCAAGGCTTTGTCTTCACTTAGCATATAAACCCCAAATCTCTAAGTTACCAGAGAGCGGCAATTGTCCCAAAGCAGTTACTAGCTTTAACACTTGCTTACCTACCTGAATTCAAGCCTAGGCTTAATTTTTGACTTCTTAAAGATTTCTCTCAATTTCTTCTAAGCTCATCTATGCATTTAAAGAGGATTATCGAAATATATTTTATGTTACATTTTAGGTATCTTGTAATATAGTGTGTTTTGTTTGTCTTATTTTATCATCCCATTGCCCCAGATGAAGTCCTCCTTGGGTATTCTTCAATCTCCATAGTCAATCTCTACTGTCTCCCTCATTCCCCACCGAATACCCTTCCTCGAGGCTCCTAGACCACTTTAGCAAAAATATACAATGTTGTGCAAAGTTTTAAGCCCCTTGGCCGAATTGGTAAAGTAATTAACTATTCCAAGTATTTAAGAGATATATGAGAAGGTCACTAATTAGCATATAGTTAACCACTTTGCCATAATCAGTGAATCCACTGATTTCTGAGCAAATTGTCTCTAGCTGGTCCAGTTTACTAGAGGAAGCACCAGGCAGAGACACCTGAGATTCTAGCATTTGAATTTAACAGAGTCATTGGAAGGCAAGACTGGGAGTTAGACACTTTTTTATGACAAAAGTTAAGTTCCACTGAACTGGTTTATCTACCACCACCATTTCTGCCCTAGTTTCCTAGGTGCCAGACCCTACACAGACCAATTCCAAGAGGAAGGTAGCCTAGGAGAAGTAGGGTCAGCAGTCACCATCAACCAAATACTGGAAATCAAAGAACACCATTATTACGGGTCTGGTGAGGGAAAGTGTGGGAGATGTGGGGAAAGACTGCTATGTTAATCCCCATCAGGCCAGAAAACTTTCCCAATCAAGGAAAACAAAAGGTCTCTGGGTCCAGTGACATCAGCAGTTGCTACATTTACCTCTTCTAATGTCAAGTGGCCAGTCAGGGAGTTCCACTTTGAAAAGGAAATGATGTTGTATCCAGTGAACCAAGTCTTTATTTCCAAGAGGAATAACTCACGTGGTAGAAAGTTTTTTCCCTGGTTATGTATCCACCTTACTAATCTTCTTTTGACTTTGCCTCCCCTGGAGCCGTGGACGGGGCTTCGGGAAGTTCCCTTGAGCTTCAGGTTTGAAGATTATTGTGGCCCTACTGTGCATCATGGAGACTGAGAGAGTCACCTGAAGGAGGGTGTACAAGAAGTAGGCAGGGATGGGCAAGATGGTAACAACGATGAGGACTACAAGCAAGACTTTGGCCCATGATGGATAAGTTCGGTGCACCTCATTTGACTGTGGAGAAAGGGAAGGAAGGTTTAGAATACCCAGGTTCTCCGAAGTGGAAGGCTGCAGAGGGTGGGGGAAGGAGACAAACCAAGGCAAGAGACTAGATAACCAAATCCCCAGGGCATCAGGGAATAAGATGACTGAGTCCTAGAGGCAAGAGTGGATTGAAAAGTCTTGTCCCCACTCCATAAGGGGTTCTGGGGTCTGGGGAGGGAGGCTCACAATGCTTGAGTCCCAGGCCAAGTAGGTGATGGTCTTCGTATACAGATGAAACAGGGCACTCAGAAACAGGACCAGGAGCACAAGTGGAGACAGAAAGCACCATAGCCAACGATAAATGGGGGAGGATGGGGTGGCCCAGCATGATACTCAGGTCTGAAAGAAACCTGGGAGGAAGAGCAACAAGGCTTTAGGAGGCCTCCTCAGCTTACCCAACCTTGGGGGAGCAGTCAGAGCAAAGCCAGCCTGAAAGAGAGCCTTTAACATTTCTGAAACCCTTCTACTCACCTCCACAACCAGTCTTCTTGCTTGTAATTCACCTCCTTTCAGTCTGATATCTGTCCCAGCCCTAGGAATTTTTTTAAACATTTCTCTCCCCCATCACCCTCAGGATAAAAGCCAGGTTTCTAAATGCAGTTTTTTCAAGTCCATATATCCAGCTCTCTTTGGTGCACCTTCTTAACCCCAATACATGTGTAAGTTGGGTTCCTTCTGTCTAGAATGCCTTTCTCTCTTTCTCTCCCTTGACAAACTCCCCTTCTTCTGTCTAGATTCTGTTCAAGCATCCTCTCCTTGCCTGACTTCTTTAGGTAACCACCTGTGTTCCTAGAGTGCTCCTGGTTGCCTCTGTCATAGACTTACCAACCTGCCAACGATCTGCTTACATATGTCTTCCTTTTTGGGCTCTAAGAGCAGAAACGAAATGTAATTTATCCCAGTATCCCCAGTACTCACCACAAGGCCTGCCTAGCACACAGGAGGCCCTAAGAAATATTTTAGAGTGAGTGAGTGGACGAATGAATGAACTGATGCCAGGAACCTCTATCACCTGGAAATGCAGCCATCCTTGGATTACACAGTGCTTCTCAAATGTGAGTGTGCAAATGAATCACTTGGGGTTCTTGGTAAAATGCAGAAATAGATTCGAAGATCTGGGGTGGAGCCTGAGGGTCTGCATTTCTAATAAGCTTCCAGGTGATTCCAATGCTGCTGGTCCACTGAGCACACTTTGAGAAGCAAGGGATTACACGTTTCAGATGTCCACACTACCCTGTTTAAAAGTAGGGCTCGGGAGCCCCAGGACTTTAGATATAGACTGTTTACCACTTGTCCATTTTACAGCTGTTTTCTCCGGGAACCAGCTCGTGCCTCTCTCCTTCCCACCCTCCTGAGGGTGAGAGCAGGAGGGGTGAACCCTCCTTAGGGACTCTAGCTGTGTGGGTGCATGTAGGAGATCCTGGGTTTGGAACATCACCTCCTGGCCCCAGAGATCCAGGCCACAGCCACGTTCTCCAAGATGACAATGAAGAAGAGGGGCAGAGATGCCCAGTAATCATCCAGCAGGTTCAGGTAGTAGATGCCTGAAGGCCTTACGAAAATGAGGCTGCCCAGGAACATAGGCACACAGACACCCACTGGAGGAAAGCATCAGATTTGGATCAACGTCAGAATTCAATTCGGTCTGTATAAGAGTCCCAGCGGGATTAAGCTAAACAATGCCCATAGGTGGGAATGGGGCCATAGGTCAGAGTACCTGTGAGCAGCTTTGTTTGTTTCCTGAGGGAAGAGAAGGTGTCCTGGAGATGGGTAACGAGGCCCTGCAAGATCCCTGTCATGGTGCCCAGCCCCAGGTTTGCCAGCAACAAGAAAACAATAATGGCCCAGAAGGTGGATCCAGAAAACACGGAGATGATGTCAGTAAATGCCACGATGGCCACACCCGGACCCGCCATAACCTGTGAGTGAAGGGAGGAATGACAAGGGTTCTGAGCTCAGTCCGTAGAGTCCTAACTCCGTCCCGTTCCCTAGAAAACGATCTTAGCACTGTTAACGAATGTCACATACCCATCCGGCCTTGAGGCACGAGAACTTCCTCCTACAACAGCTGCTGCTTTAACAATTCTTTTGGGTTAACAACTCTTTGGGGCGAATGGCTTACATGCACTCTAGTGCTTGGTGCTACAGAGGCTACAACTGCCTCATCACAAAAGGACACTGCGAACCTTCGTCTTGGTTGTCCAGGATGCTGCTGAGGATGGCTTTTTCTGGATTCTACAGACACCTAAGAAGGGCTGAAGTTCCTGGTGCACTGAGGGCTTTGAGGGGAACTCTAGGGCCCCATCCCCAACCCTTACCTACCTCCTTTAATTTCTCAGGTAAGTTGCACTCAGACAAATGAGGTAGGACCACACTTTTGACTTGCTTGGGGAGGCTGCTGAACCACCTGGAGTAGATGGAGCTTGGATCATGATACAGACTAGCTGGGGGCTGGTCGTCAGGAGAGATCATCCCAGTAGCTACCAGTTTCATCACTGTTTCAGCATTCCTGGAGACGAGGGTAGAATCATATAAAACCATTTGGCCCTTTAAGATAACTTCTCCTCCATTATCTTCCAGATGAGAAGGGAAATCGCTAGCCTAGAGTTCTTGATCTGCTTAAAGTAGAGCCTGTGCTGAAACCCAGGCCTCCAGGATCTGTGCACACTGCTTGACATATACTTTCATAATCACAAAGGTGTTTGTGTGAGGCCAGAGAATTTCTGACCTAAGTGGACCCCTAGAGGAGTCTTTCCTATAGTATCATCGAGGGCTTTAGGACCCTTACCTCCTACTAGACAATCTCTAGATAATGTTAAACTTCTCAGCTTTCTTGACATGCTGGCCTCTCCAACCTCTTTACTCACAACTCTATTCCTTCCACACTTTAGCCATACTCAACTATTAAACCTTCTCCAAGCTGCCATGCTCTCTTGTCCCAGTATCTTTGGTACATGATGTTCTCTCTGCCTAGAACTACCCAACTCCATCCCAACTCAGTCTCCCCCAATTCTATCCTCACACACATTCTCTATATGGCAAATTCCTTCAAATCCTTTCTCAGCTCACTGAACTCAATTTACTGCCATGAAAAGGCATTCAAGATCTATTCTCTTTATCTTTGTGTGTGTGTGTGTGTTATTCATTTCTTAAATTTTTATTCAGGTCATATTGGTTTATAACATTATATAAATTTTAGGTGTACATCATACTATTTTGACTTCTGTATAGACTGTATTGTGTTCACCAACGAAAGTCTAGTTTCCATCCGTCATCATACATATGCGCCCTTTTACTCCTTTTGCCCTCCCCCTACCCCCTAAGAATCTATTTTGATAAGGGCAAATCAACAAGCTGCAGAAAAGTAGTATGGTATGATCCAATTTTTGGAAAATGGTATGTTTTTATATATAGGTCTACAAATAGGAAATATCTGAAAGAATACAAGCAGTGGTTATTTGTCAAAAGACAAACTCAGCTCAGGATTGCCTCCTCTAGGAAGCCTTCTCTGAGTGCCCCAGGAAATCAGTAGCTTCCTCCTCTGTGTCTCCTCATCATGCCTACTACCAGTTTCATTTAGTTTGTGATTATCTGTTTAGTATCTGCTTTCTCAAAAGACTATGATTTTCCTGAGGTCAGGGTTATGGTCTGATTCACCAACAGCTATGTTTCCAGGACTCAACATGGGGTTTGGTAGATAGATGTTTTATAAATGTCTGACAAGAATTTTTGGAATGAATGTCACAGGAGAAGAAAATGAGGAATAGGCTATGGGGCTCTGGTGCTGTGGGTCTTTTTTTTTTTTTTTTTTCTCTCTCTAATCATTCAGCTAAAAGTATCCTCTGATTTTTCCATGGCAGTCCCCAGTTAAGAATGGAGCAAACACACCTTTGAAAACCTCCAACTTTGGGGCTTTCCTAGTTTAGAAAGCCAGCCCTGAAAGAGATAGAGTTGGAGAAATTCAGGTGCTTCTAAGGTTTAGGATGCTCCAATCTGAGGGCCCCGTATTGACTGAACCAATATCCCTGAGGGATGGGGCCTAGACTGGCGTTTCGTGGTCTATTTCTAAGACTTTGGTCTTTGTGACGATCTGCATATGGAAGATTGTGCTCACTGCAGGTAACATTTTTCGCTGTTCTCTGTAGCCAAGTGGCCCATTAAGGCAAATACAAACACCGTAGCTGTCAATGAGGAGGTCAAGTTGAGAAGAGCCACAACAAAGGCATCAATGACACAGTTGTTGGACCGAGGGATGTACGAGCTGATTGCGGTGAAGCTGCCAAAGCCGGAGCCCATGGACAAAAAGACTTGGTTCCCTGTCCGGCGCCACACTTCCAAAGAGTACTGGGCTCACACCTGAGGAGGAGAAATACCATGCAAATTGGGGTACAAAGGAAGGAGAGGTAAATCGTGAGGGAGACAGAAGACGAGAAGGGAGTGAAAGAGGGAGCTAGGAGGGCCTCTATCAGATTGACAACTATACTGTCCCTGACACCCCCATTTGGATAAGAGGACTAAAGGGCAGGGGACACCTCACCTTGGCAGCCAACAAACTCTTGAGACCAAAATCTGCACCTTTCAGAGTGAGACTCCGGATAACGAGACAGAAAAGGATGATGTAGGGAAGGAGTACTGAGACATACAGCATCTAAGTAGGAAGTATGATTCAGAAATAGAGTTCACAAAGGCAGAAGTTGGGAGAGTGGAATTAAAAGCTATTGGGAATGAGAGGTCAGATTAGAAGGAGTGAGAAGTTGGAGACCTACAGGCATCAAGTTAGGAGCACGTCAGGGGGTCTCAGACAGAAGGGAGTCCATCATCTTAGTAAGTCAGAGAGTGGCTCACCTTCCCAATAGACTTGGGCCCTTTGACCATGGAGATGGAGATAATTAACCAGGTCACAAAGAGAGAGATGGTGAGATGCAGGACCGGTAGCCCACCGATCTCGATTTCACCTGTGGCCTCCAATACCTTCCGGTACCAGAAGTACGTGGTGGATGTTGTCCGTGAACATTCAGGATCTGAGGTGAACTGGCCATGGAGGAAACTGCAAGACCAGGTGCCTCCCCCTTCTTCACATCCACCCCCTCCTTCCAATTCCATTTTATCATCTTCCTGCTCATCCCTATTCTCTCAATGATCCTCTTCCTTCTTCATTGCCCTGTGCTTTTCTCAGCCCTCCCACTTGCTCTTTTCTTCCCTCTCTTCTCACCAAGACCAACGGAGCTGTTCAGTAAGGGGCAAAATGACCAAGGTAGTGGAGACTGGAAAGACTGAACCAAATAGAAAAGACTCCAGGCCATGAGCACACTGTAGTACAAGCCCATAATGATGCACACCTAGGGAACACAAAGAATTCTGGAGGCAGGGGAAGAAAAGTAGGCCAGTAGAAGGGAGGGATTTGACCTGAGGATTGCGGAACCAAAGGGATTTGACCCATGGAAGTGAAGTCATAGGACCCATTCCAGGACAAGGGTTGGGATGGGGGTGGGGGGTAAAGGGTAGGCCTGGGCAGCCCAGGGCTCCTCACCAGGAAGCTGGTATACCCCACACCACCAATCCAGGGGCTGATGAGCTTCCATACATTAATGCTGCCCTGACGCAACCTCTGACCAGCTGCCATCTCCAGGAAGAGAAGAGGAATCCCGACCAAGAACAGCATGAGGATATAGATGATGACAAAACTGCCTGTGCAGGGGATTCAAGAAGAGGCTCTGAGAACCCTCTGGCTTTTCAGTGCTTGGACTTCTTCCAAAGTCCAGGAAATCACATTCCCCACCAGTGACCTCCTCAGGGCCACAGGCATCAAGAATTCATTGTTTCCACATACCTCACAGTCCCAGGTGTCCAGTCCCTTGGACCCCAATTCCTAGAAGACCCAGATACCTACTTTCCGCTCTTACCCCTGACCCAGGCTTCCAGCCCCACAATCCCTATGAACCTAAGTATTCAGATATCCTGCTCCCATCCTCCCAAAGTCCTAGGTGTTCAGGTACCCAGCTCCTGCCCCAGTCAGAATCCCAAATCCTCAGCCCCTACAAATCTCAGAGACCCTGGAGTAGCCAAGACAGTCCTCTGGCTCCTCACCCCCTCATGGGTCCACGATTCCTGGTCCCCAGGCTTACCACCTCTGTTGTGAAAACACAGATAAGGAAAGTGCCAGATGGTGCCCAGCCCCACAGAGAAGCCCACGTGGGCCAGGAGGTACTCAGTTTTATTGGCCCAGGATGCACGGTCAGTGGGGGCTTCATCCTTTGGCTTATCTTGGTCTGTGGGCTCCAATGTTTCAAAATTATCTTCATCAGACCAAATGTATGATGACAGGGTGTCAAACTTCTGTCCCTCCCCGGTCAATTCCTCAGTAGGCAACAAGTCGGACTTTACGCTCTGGGAAGGTGAGGTAGTATCAATCAAGGATTTGGAGTCTGAAGTTTGAGACAGCTGGAGCTTCTCATCCTGGGCCTCCATGCTCTCACTAACAGTCGTCATCCTGGGTAGACGCTAGTTCCTGCTTCCGCAGGGATGGGGCCTCCTTCCTTGTTGACCTTAAGGACATCAAGAACTGTAGACTTTAGGTATCTGAGCTGAGGAAAGACAAGACTAATCCTACAAGTACCCCTGAGGCCTCCCCAACCCTCTTATCCTCGTGTGGACAAGCACATTGAGTCTCCACCTGGGAAAAGATACCAAGAATATGCCTGCCTCTAGAAAATAATAATTTAAAAATATCATTTACAATAATACCAAAAGACACAGAATGCCTAGGAATAATTTTAATGAAAGATGAGCAAGACCTTTACACACACTGAAAAACTATAAAACATTATCGAGAGAAAATAAAGAAGCCCTAATTAAGAGAGACAACATGTTCATGAATTGGAAGTCTCAATAGTATAACCACATCAATTTTCTCCAATTTGATCTATAGATTCAATGCAATTCTTATTGAAATCACAGCAGGGTTTTTGTGGAAATTGACAAGCTGATTCTAAAACGTACAGGAAAAGCAAAAAGCCTAGAGTGGTTAATGCAATCTTGAAGGAGAAGAACAAAATGTAAAGACTAATTATAAAGGTACAGTAATTACGAGAGTATGGTATTGGCACAGGGATCTACGGCACACATAGAGCGATGGAGCAATACGCTGTTCTTTTCAATATGGTAACCACTAGCCACATATAGCTATTTAAATTTAAATTAATTAAAATTAAATAAGATTAACAATTTAATTCCTCAGTCACACTAGCCACAATATCAAGCGCTTGATAGCCACATGGCTACCATATTGGACGGACAGATATAGAACATTTCCGTTATCACAGAAAGTTCTTTGGATAGCACTGGAAGAGTTCAGAAACATATTCACACATATACGGATCCTGATTTACAACAAAGATGGCACTGCAAAGCTGTAGAGAAAGGACATTCTTTTCAAGAAATGACTAGTTGTTAGGGCAACTGGATATCTACATAAAAATAAATGAACCTTGCCTCCCCAACTTCACATATCAAACAAAAATCTGTTCAGTGCAGACTGCAGTTCTAAATGTGAAAGGTAAAACAATAACATTTCTAGATGAAAAACTTAGAAGAATATGGATACGACTTGAGGGTAGGCATCGATTTCTTAAGTAGGACACAAAAAACACCAATCATAAAGAAAAAGTTTGACGTATTAGACTAAATTAAAAATAGAAACTTCTGTCAATCACAAGTTACCATTAATTGAATAAACAGACAAGCCATTGACTAGTGGAGGATATTTGCAAAATATATGGTAGACAAAATAATGCCCTCCTCCAAGATAGCCACAGCATAATTCCCAGAACCTGTGAATGTGCTACCTTAGATGGCAAAAGAGAATTTTCAGTGTGGTTAAGTTATGGATCTAGAAATGGGGAGACTGTGCTGGATTGTCTATGATGGGCCCAATGTAATTACAGGGTCCTTATAAGGAGGAGGGCAAGGGAGGAGAGTCAGAATCAGAGAAGGAAGTGGGATGGCGGAAGCTGAAGTCGGAATGATGTGCTTTGAATGTGGAAGAAGGGGCCATGATTCAAGGAATGCAGACGGTTCCTAGGAGCTGGAAAAGGCTTCTATGGGTTCTTCCCTAGATTCTACATAAGGACACAGGCCTGCCGCCATCTTGCTGTGAGCCCAGTGAAACTGATTTCAGCTTTCTGGCCTCCAGGACTGTAAGATAAGAAGTTTATGTTGTTTAAGTCACTCAGTTTGTAGTTATTGTTAGAGCCACAGTAGGAAATTTAAAAAATATATAACCAAAACCAGGACTTGTTTCCCAAAAAATGTTTACAAAAGAGAAACACCTACAAAAATCTCTCCCACTGGTTACAGCTAAAATTTCTGGATAGAATACAAAAAACAACTACCTGAGGACTCTGAAAAGTAAACAATCATGGTCAGACTGGGATTTAAGTTAAAACGTGAATAATGACATAATAGGGGGAATGGGTTTCACATTTTTTTCCCCTCCTTTGTCTCCTGATCCAAGTCAAATCATGGAACTGTACAACAAGCACTAAAAGCAAAAACTCCAGGAGAAACTCCCTATTTCCAGAGGACAATGAAAAAGAGCTCCTACGCACCAAAGAATGTGGGGGAAATACTAAATCTCCCTTCTCACCTCAGAGGCTCACCTGTGAATTGCACAAGCATGGAAGAAATGCAAAAGCACCAGAGCAAGGCTTTGAAAACTGAACCACTGCTCAAGTCACAGACTAACCCCAGGGTAGCACATGCTAACCCAAATAGCACAGCAAATCCTTTGAAAATTGAACTAACATTGTAACCAGCACTCATAGAAGATATGACAAAACTTGCCATCTGAACCCAACTGGGTTGATTGCCTGCTAAAGCTAATAAGCAAACAAAATTCCACATTCTCCTGAGGATATTATATTAACAGGATCCTGGGTCTCACAATAGAATATTCAAAATTTCCAGGATACAATCCAAAATTACTCACCATTAAAAAAAAAAAAAAAAAAAACACAAGAAAATCTGACCATTTCCCAAGGGAAAAGACAATCAATAGATGTCAACCCTGAGATGACCCAGATGATGGAATTAATAGACAAAGACTTTATTATTTTTTAAAAGTATTTATTTTTCCCAGCTTTACTGAGGTACAACTGACAAATAAAAATTGTATATATTTAAGGTGTAACGTGATGTTTTATTACATGTATACATTGTGAAATGATGACCACAATGAAGCTAATTAACTTCTCTCTCACATCACAGTTACCATTATTTTTGTGTGTGTGGTAAAAACACTTAAGGTCTACTCTCTTAGCAAATTGCAGTATACAATACATTATTATTAACTATAGTCACCATGCTGGACACTAGGTCTCCAGAACTTATTCAGCTTATAACTGAAAGTTTGTACCCTTTGATCAACAAACATCTCCCCATTTCCTTTACCCCTCAGCCCCCAGTAACTACTCTTCTACTCTATGTTTCTGTCAGTTCAACTTTTTTAGATTCCACATATAAGTGAATCATGTACTATTTGTCTTTCTGTGCCTGGCTTATTCCACTTAATACAATGTCCTCGATGTTCATCCATGTTGTCACAAATGGTAGCATTTCCTTCTTTTTTAAGGCTAAATAATATTCCATTGTGCATATGTGTGTGTGTCTATCTATTGATCTATCTATCTATCTATCTATCTACCTACCTACCTACCTATCATATTTTCTTTATCCAGTTATCTGTTAAGGGACACTTAAGTTGTTTCCATACCTTGGCTACTGTGAATAATGCTGCGTTGAACATGAGAGTACAGATATCTTTTGCAGACACTGATTTCATTTCTTTTGGATATATATTCAGAAGGCGGGATTGCTGGATCCTATGGTAGTTCTATTTTTAATTTTCTTTTTTGAGGAACCACTATCCTGTTTTCCATAATGGTTGTACCAATTCACATTCCCATCAACAGTGTATAAGGTTCCCTTTTCTCCACATCCTTGCCAACACTTATCTTCTGACTTGTTCATAATAGCCATCTCAATGGGTGTGAGGTGATATCTTATTGTGGTTTTGATTTGCATTTCCCTGATGATTAGTAATGTTGAGCATCTTTTCATATATCTGTTGACCATTTGTATGTCTTCTTTGGAAAAATCTTATTCAAGTCCTTCGCCCATTTTTTAATTGTGTTATTTGTGGGTTTTTTTTTTTTTGGTCACTGAATCATATGAGTTCCTCATATATTTTGGATATTAACACCTTATGGCTCTACGGTTTGCAAATATTTTCTCCCGTTCCATAGGACACCTTTTCATTTTGCTGATTGTTTCCTTTGCTGTGCAGAAATTTTTTAGTTTGATCTAGCTCCACTTGTTTAATTTTGCTTTTGTCGCCTGTGCTTTTTGTGTCACACACACAAAATCATTGCCAAGACCAATGTCAAGGAGCTTTCCCCCCATGTTTTCTTCTAGGAGTTTTGAGGTTTCAGGCCCTACAAATAAGCCTTTAATCATTTTTGAGTTGATTTTTGTGTATGGTGTGAGACAAGGGTCCAATTTCTTCCTTTTGCATGTGAATATCCAGTTTTCCCAACACCATTTATCGAAGAGAGTATTTTTCCCCCACTGTGTATTCTTGGCACCTTTGTTGAAGATTAGTTGACCGACTGTATGTAGGTTTATTTCTGGGCTCTCTATTCTGTTCCACTCGTCTGTGTGTCTGTTTTTATGCCAGTACCATGCTTGTTAGTGTATAGAAGTGCAACTGATTTTTGTATGTTGATCCTGTATCTTGCGACTTTATCGAATTTGTATATTAGTCCTAACAGTTTGGAGGAGTCGCTAAGGTTTTCTATGTATAAGATCATGTCATCTGCAAACAGAAACTATTTTACTTCTTCCTTTCCAAACCGGATGCCCTTCATTTTGAATAGAAGTGGCAAGAGTGGGCATCTTTGTCTTCCTGATCTTAGAGGAAAAGCTTTCAGCTTTTCACCCTTTAATATGATGTTAGCTGTGGGCTTGTCATATGTGGCCTTTATCGTGTTGAGGTACTTGCCTTCTATACCTAATTTGTTGAGAGTTTTTATTAGCAAAGGATGTTGAATTTTGTCAGATACTTTTTTATGCATCTATTGAGATACACATGATCTTTATCCTTCATTCTGTTCGTGTGGTGTATTACATTTATTTGTATATGTTGAACCATGCTTGCATCCCAGAGATAAGTCTCACTTTATCATGGTGTCTGATCCTTTTAATATGCTGTTGAATTCAGTTTGCTAGTATTTTGCTGAGGATTTTTGCATCTATGTTCATTAGAGATATTGGCCTGTAATTTTCTTTTCTTGTAGTTTCCTTGTCTGGCTTCAGTATCAGGGTAATGCTGGCCTCATACAATGAGTCCCCAGTCAAGTCCACAGACAGTGGGTCTGTTGCCAGGGGCAGAGATGGGTGTGGCTCCTGCCAGTCCCCTGAGTACACTCCCCCCAGGTCCCTGGGTGAGTCCCTGGGTGGGAGGACGGCCTCTGGAACTGCAGGAGAGCAGGCTGGAGCTGGGTCACAGTCAGGGCCAAGTTAGTGGGCCTGCCCCTGGAGGTTTGGAGGGACATGTCTCCTGCCAATTCCCTGGGTGGGCAGGACTGCCCCCAACCGTGGCAGAGTGGGGTTGGCACTGAGCCTCAGGGCCACCCAGAGTCCACAGCTGGGACTGACTTCAGAGTGAACAACCAGGACTGAGATTGGCAAGCCTGCTACCAGGGGTACGAACAGGTGACACTGGGTCTTTGGGCAGGCAGGACTAAGATCAGGGCTGAAGCCAGGTCACAGAGCTGCTTCAGGATCTGCAGTCAGGACCGGGTTTGCAGGAGTGTTATGGGGACATGTCTCCTGCAGGAACCCTGTGCAGGCACGACTGACTGTAGACTGGCAGTAGAGTGGGGCTGGAGCTGGGTCACAGGGATGCTTCAGGATCTGCAATTTGGTCCACAGCTGGTGGGCCTGATGCTGTGGGCACAGATGACCATGGTTCCTCCTGGGTACCTTGCTGGCTGGAGCTGGTTGCAGGACTGCAGCCAAGTGGGGCTTGAGTCAAGTCCATAAGGGGATGGGGCCACTTTTGTTCTACACCCAGGACCACATTTGGTGAGCCTGCCACCAGTGCGAGGGCTTGCCTTCTCAAAGAAGCTCTCCTTAGTCTTGGGCTTTCCTGGAGTTTCACAACCTCCCACCTGGATCCCAAAGTCCCACAAAGGCACTTCTCTGTGTGGATAGCTGCCAGATCATTGTTTGTGTGGGGGAGATGAGCTGAGGACCTCCTGTTCTGCCATTTTGCTTAGAAACAAAAGCTATACAAAGACTTTAAAAGTAACTATTATAACCACCCTCCCAGAGGTGAAGGTGTAATGGAACAACAGAAGTTCTCAGCAGAGACATAGAAACTATAAAAAATAACAAACGGAAATTTCAGAGCCCAGAAGCAAAATATTGCCAATAAAAAAATCAATTAGATGGAATGTGAAATGATCTGATCTGAAGAACAGAGAGAAAAAAGATTGAAAACAAAATGAGCAGAGCCTCAGGGACCTACGGGACAGTATCACAAGCCCAAGAATAAGAAAGATTAATGAAGAAAAAATATTTGAAGAAATAATGGTTGAAAACTCTCCAAATTTAGTGAAATATATAGATTTACAGATTCAAGAAGTTCATCAAACCTCAAACAGAACAAACTCAAACAAAACCATGTTCAGGCATATCGTAACCATGCTGCTAAAAGCTGAAAGAGAAGAATCTGTAAACCACATGGAGAAAAACAACAGATTACATATAAGGCCACAACAATTGGAAGGATTGTGGATTCCTCATCAGAAAACATGGCAGTCAGAACTCGGTGGAACAATATCCTTAAAGAGCTCACAGAAAAAAAGTGTAATATTATATTTCTATATCTAGCAAAAATATCCTTCAGAAATGAAGTGCGATAAAAACATCCTCCGATGAAGGGAAACTAAGAGAATCCCTCAGTAGCAGACCTGCTCTAACAGAAAGGCTACAGAAAGTTCTCTGGGCTTTAGGGAAATGGTATCAGAGGAGAACTAGGAACTTCAGGAATGAGGGAGGAACAAGAAAAATAGTAAATACTGGAATAAATAATTGGGACTGTTTTTCTCGTAAAGATTTTCTTTAAAATGCTTGACAGTTGAAAGCAAAAAGTCATAACCTTGTTTGGGGAGGCTTTCAATGTATATAAACGTACTACATATGACAACCACAATATAACGGAAGAAGTAAAAGGTCCCATAAGGTAATAAGGTTTCTACATTTACTTGAAGTGGTAAAATATTAACTCAAGTAATCTGTGCAAAATTAGGTATGTATAATATAATTCCTAGAGCAACCACTAAAAAACTTAATTCAAAGATATATAGCTAAAAAGCCAACAGATAAACTAAAATGGAATACTAAAAATTATTTAAATAAGCCAAAAGAAGGCAGGAAAGGGGAAAGAGAGGATCAGAAAACAGAGAGGATAGAAAACAAATAATAAAACAGTAGACCTAAATAATCCAATCACAGCAATTATATATATATATACAGTAAATAACATATATATATATAATGTAAATGGTCTAAATAGATCAATTAAAAATAGTGATTACCAGATATGGAGAAAAAAGATCCAACTATATGCTGACCACAAAGAAAACACTTTAAATATAATGATATAAATAGGTTAAAAGTAAAAGGATAGGTTTTTGGAGGGGATGATGAAAATGTTCTGAAATTATATTGTGGTGATAAATGAACAACTCTGTGAATATACTAAAAATCACTGAACTGTACACCTTAAACGGGTAAATTTTATGACATGTGAATTACATCTCAATTAAGCTGTTTAAAAAATAAAGGATGGAAAACAATATCCTATGCAAATATCAAAAGAAAACTAGAGTGGCTATGTTAATATCATACAAAGCAGATTTCAGAATAAAAAAATTCCCAGGGGTAAGAAGAGACACTACATAACGTTAAAAGATTCAATTCACCAAGAAGACATAAGAACCCTGAATGTATGTACACCTAATAACAGAGCTCCAAACACACAAAGCAAAAACTGATAGAACTAAAGAACCCACAATTATACTTTGAAACTTCAACACTCTTCCCTGAGTAATTGATAGAACAAGTAGACAGAAAATCGGCAAGAACATAGCAGACCTAGATAACATTATCAACCAACATAATCTAATTTACATCTCTAGAATGTGCCTCCAACAACAGCCGAATACAAACTATTTTCTTTTTTCTTTAAAGATTTTATTTTTTTCTTTTTCTCCCCAAAGCCCCTGGGTACATAGTTGTGTATTTTTAGTTGTGGGTCCATCTAGTTGTGGCATGTGGGATGCCGCTTCAGCATGGCTTGACGAGCGGTGCCATGTCGGCGCCCAGGATTCAAACCTGAGAAACCCCAAGCTGCCGAAGTGGAGCATGCGAACTTAACCACTTGGCCATGGGGCCAGCCCTGAGAAGGAAACACTTCTTAATTCATTTTTTGATACCAGTATGACCCTCATAGCAAAGCCAGACAAAAACACTACAAGAAAAGAAAACTACAGACTAATATCCCTGATGAACATAGATGCAAAAACTCTCAACAAAATACTGGCAAACAGAATTCAGCAGCATATTAAAAGGATAATGCAACATGACAAAGAGGGGTTTATTCCTAGAACACAAGGATGATTTGCCAAAAGAAAATTGATCAATGTAATGCACCAAATTAACAGAATGAAGGCTAAAAATCATATGATCATCTCAACAGATTCATAAAAAGCATTTGACAAAATTCAATACCCTTTCATGATAAAAACATTCAACAAACTAGGAGAAGGAAACTACTTCAACATAATATAATAAAAGCCATATAGGAAAAACCCATAGTGAACATCATACTCAATGGTGAAAGACTAAAGGCTCTCCCTCTAAGATCAGGAACTTTCACTGCTTCTATTCAATACAGTAGTGAGAGTTCTGGCCTGAGCAATTAGGCAAGAAAAAGAAATAAAGTCATCCAATTTTATTTTATTTTTATTTATTTATTTAGTTTTTAAAGATTGGCACCTGAGCTAACAACTGTTGACAATCTTTTTTTTTTTGTGCTTTATCTATCTCCCCAAACCCCCCTGCACATAGTTGTATATCTTAGTTGCAGGTCCTTCCAGTTGTGGGATGTGGGACGCCACCTCAACATGGCCTGACGAGCGGTGCCATGTCCGCGCCCAGGATCCGAACCCTGGGCCGCCACAGCGGAGTGTGCAAACTTAACCACTCGTCCAGGGAACCGGCCCCCAGTCATTCAATTTTAAAGGAAGAAGTAAAATTATCTCTGTTCATGGATGATATAATCTTATATGTAGAAAACCCTCAAGATTTCACCCAAAAAACCCGTTAAGATAAATGAATTCGGCAAAGTGGCAGGATAAAAAGTCAACACACAAAAATCAGTTGCATTTTTATACACTAGCAATGAACAATCTGAAAAGGAAATTACAAAAACAATTCCCTTTAAAATAGAATCAAATGGAATAAGATACTTAGGAATGAACCAAGGAGGTGAAAGTCTCGTACAATAAAAACTATAAAATATTGCTGAAAGAAATGAAAGAAGACATAAATAAATGGAAATACATCTCATGTTCGTTGGATTGGAAGACTTGTAAATTGTTAAGATGTAAATACTATCCAAAGTGATCTACAGATTCAATGCAATCCCTAACAAAACCCCAGTGATCTTTTTTTGCAGGAACTAGAAAAATCCATCCTAAACTTCATATGGAATCTCAAGAGACCCTGAATAGCTGAAACAATCTTGAAAAAGAACAAAGCTGAAGGACTCATACTTCTTGATTTCAAAACTTACCACAAAGCTACAGTAATCAAAACAGTGTGACACTGGCATAAAGACAGACACAGACACCAAGAGAATAGAATGGAGAGCCCAGAAATACACCCTTGCATATATAGTCAAACGATTTTTGACAAGAGCGCCAAGACCACTCAATGGGGAAAGAACAGTCTTTTCAACAAATGGTGCTGAGAAACCTGGATATTCACACGCAGAAGAATAAAGTGGACCCTTACTTAACACCATATACAAAATTAACCCAAAATGGATCAAAGACCTAAATCTATTAGAAGATAATATAGGGTAAAATTCCCATGACACTGAATTTGGTAGTGATTCAGCAATTCCACTCCTAAGTTTATGCCAGGAGAAATAAAAACATATGTTCACCAAAAAAACTTTTACATGAATGTTCATAACAGCATTATTCATAAGAGCCCCAAAATGGAAACAAACCAAAATGTCCATTAACTGATAATTAGATAAATAGAATGTGGTACAGCTATCACAATGGAATATTATTCAGCAATAAAAAGAAATGAAATAATGATACATGCCACACAGGGATGAATCTTGAAAACATTCTATGTGAAAGAAGCCAGTCACAAGAGACTATTCTTACTGTATGATTCCATTTATATAAAATGTCCAGAACAGGCAACTCTATAGAACAAAGAGTACATTAGTGCTTATCTAAGGCTGGGGTTGGGGGCTGGGGCAATCTGGGTGATGGCTAAGGGGTGTGGTGCTTCTTTTGGGGGTAATGAAAATGTACTAAAATTGACTGCGGTAATGGTTGCACAACTCTGCAAATATACTAAAAGCCACTGAACTGTACACTTTCAATGGGTGAATTACATCTCAATAAAGCTGTTAAAAAAGATAAAGCTACCACAAAAAAAATTATAAGGCAATCAGAAAAATCTGAATACTGACTGGATATTTGATGATATTAAATGACTACCATTACTTGTTTTCAGTGTGATAAGGTTTTGTCAGGTTAAGAGGTTCTTATTTTTTAGAGATATGGACTGACATATCTACAGCAGAAATGATAAATTTGGAATTTGCTTCAAAACAATGGGGAGGCAGGCAGTTGGGGGGAGGAAAGATGAAACCAGACTGGTCAGGAGTTGGTCATTATTTAAGATGGGTGATGAGTATAAAGAAATTCATTATGTTACTTTTTTCTATGTATTCGAAAATCTCCAAAATAAAAGCGCCAGGAGCCACAAGACAAGACTCTTTGTCAAGCTCTGTCCCTGATTCAGTGTGTGAACGCCTCTTTCTTTCGCGTCTCCTGATGAAAACTGAGGATGACAATACCTATACCTAGTATCACTCTCGTGAGGAATAAAAGTGAAGACAAGTGTAAGGTGCCCTACCAAGGACGGGGCTCCATTTTGTCTAACAAGGCCAGAGATCAACAACAGTCCAGAAAAAACTCCGCTCATCACACACGAGGCTGGTATGACACACGACTTTAGACAGTAAGGACCTCCAGAGCTACGTAGAGAAGTGCCTCCGATGGAAAGCAGTGTCCCCGTCTCTAAACAGCGCTCCCGACAGCAATGTGAGCTATTCCCAATTCAAACCACCTTGCCGTTGGGTGCCACAGGACAGTCAATAAGCAGCCTGAGGAGAAAAAAATTTAGAGCGGGAGGAGGAGACACACCAAGACCTTCGTTCCACTCCCGTCGGTTTATCCGGTAGGCCCCTGCTTTTCAATCCCTCTCCCACGGGTTCCACTCCCAAAACTGGAACTGGAGCGGGGGTTGGGGGCCGAGTGGAGGACAGAAAGGAGGATGAGCACCTGGGTTTCCAAAAGGAAAGAGGTTGAAAACTCAAAAGAGTATTTGGTCATGACGAGAAGGCGACTGCCTCCTCTCTCCGATTCCCACCTTATCCGACTCAGCCGCGCAGGTCTTCACGCAGACATCTCGTTTGGATTGTGGGCGTGGCGTGGGGGTAGGGGAGATGGAAGGAGCTGTGGGGGCGGGGCTACGAGGTGCAGGAGCCAATGGGTGATGAGGGAGGTTCACATCCTCTCCAGCTGTCCATCTCCAGCTTGAGGAGCGTGAAACTTCAGAGGTCCGGAGACGTCTAGGATCTCTGCTCTTGATTCACCAGACCCACCCACCTGCCAATGGTTGGGGATGTCTGCTTTTTCTTCTTTTGTCACAGAAACTTACTCAGGGGCAGCCTCCTTGTGGGCCCTCAGCAATCCGAAATCCTGGGATCTCTGAGCATTTAAGGAAAACTCATTCCCTGGATCTTCGAGAATCCCAACCACCTCTACCCACAGCCCCCATCCCCAGTCGCTGACTGACCCCCATCTCCTTTGGGGAAGTACTTCAGCTCAGTTGTGGAGTCACCCCTCCCACAAGTTCTGAGAGACCTACTCAGTTATCACTCACTGGGCCAATCACCTGATTTAGCTCTGTGATACAACCTGCGATGCTGCTTACCAAGCAGATACGGGACCGGCGGGCTCAGCAACACTATTCCGTAATTCCTCAAACTGGTTGTGTGTCCACTACCAGATACACTTAGTCCACAACAGTTCTGGAACCTCTTTTTAAAAATAAGTATTAGACCCATGATACGGTTACCATGTCTCATTAGCAAGCGTATTAACATCCTTTCCATCTTTGTTGAACCACCATTTCCTGAGTTTCTCTTGGCTAAAGACCAGTCCCTGGAAAAAGCAAGTCTACTAATCTAGCACCTGAATTTGCCATGACAAGGAGAGGGCAGCAACTCCGGGCTGGAGATTTGGCTCTCAAAAGAATGGAAGCCTCGTGAGGAAGACTAAATATTTGAGACATTTATAGGGGAAAAAAAAAAGATCTGCTCACAGCCAGTGCTTAGAGTCCCAGCGGACTGATTTATTGACCAACAGCATTACTCCTCCAGCTCCACGGCAGGGGAGGGGCAGACCAGGCAAGAAGCAGGTTTGGTAGGCATTATCAATGGTGTATACAATGATGGGCATGTGTATAAACTGAGAAAGGGGATGGGGAAAACACAATGACAGTGGTAACCCAGGAAGGTGGGGTCTTGGAGGGGGGGCTGAAAACCAGTCCCCATGAGCCCCCAAATATTCTCTTGGGAATAAAAGTAGTTCTGGGTCCATGGACATCAACAGTCTCAAGTTGGTATTAAGAGTTGCTTGTTAGATCTGTTTTGAGGGATATGTGATGTCAGGACAAATAAATGAAGTTAGGAAGTCACAAAACAGGTTGATCGCAATTCAGTTATCATCTTGTAGGATTTCCTCACTCTGGACCTCTTTAATGGGTGATAGTTGGAAACTTAGGGGTAGGCATCTGGAGGATATCCTAGACTTGTGCCAGCTCGTGACATTGAAGGGAATCCCATGGGTGAGGCAGTATACAAAGTATGTGGGGATGGGGAGGATGCCAATGATAACAAGGGCAATCATCGCGAGCAGCCCCCATGATGGGTATTGTCGAAGCACCTCTTTTGACTGTGGAGAGATGGGAAAGAGGTTCAGAACATCGGAGTTCCCAGAAGAGGAAGGATATGGAAGAGAAAGGTGGGAGGGGAACTGGGGCAGAGGACTGATGAGTCCTCAGGGAGTCAGAAAATGAGATGATAGGGTCTCTAGGCCAAGGGTGGATTGAAAGATCTGGCCCCGACTCCCTAAGAAGGTCTGGGGTCTGGGGACGGAGGCTCACAGTGCTTGAGTCCCAGGCCACATAGGTGAAGCTCTTCAGAAACAGATGAATCAGAGTAGTCACCAACAGGACTAGCAGTAGAATTGGAGACAGACAGCACCACAGCCATCGAATGATGGGAGAGATGGGGCGGTCCCACAGGATCGCAAAGTCTGCAAGGAACCTGGGAGGAAGGGCCACAAGACTGTGGGAGGCCCAGTTGAGCCTTACCCAGTCTTGGGGGACAAGACCAGCCTGACTTTAGCATCTTTCAAATATTCTACTTCACCTCCAAACCCCTACCTCAGCTCAAGCCTCATCCTCTCTTATCTTCTCCCGAGTCAGTCTTCCATCCCAAACCAAGAAAAATTTTCGAACATTCTTCTACTGCTTAGAAACCTTCCATGGGTACCCAGTGCCCTCAGGATGAAGGCCAGGTCCCTTTTATTCATTCCATGAATATGAGAATGTCTATGATGTACCAGGGACTCTTCTAGGTGCTGGGTATCCACAGTGAACAACACAGACCAAAAAAAGGTAACACTTGATCGTCAGGGAACTTTTCTTAGCTTCTCTGCATGTTCTCCATCTCAATAAATATAAAACTGGGGGCCTAGAAAGCCATTCTCTCTTTCTCTTTGTCTACCTGTTCCTCTGCCCCGACTCTACTCAATCCTCCTCTCCTCTAGGACACCTTCTCTGACTCCCCAGGTGCCCGTGGAGGTCTCCTGGCTACCTCTGCTATAGACTTACCACCTTGTATTGGGATTGTCTGCTTATATATATATCTTCCTCTTTGGACTCTGTGCTCTTTGAGAAGAGGAGCTCATTCTAATTCATTTGTATCTCAGTACCAGAAGGCTTTCCTGACACAGAGAAAGTCTCAAGAAATATGTGTTGAGTTAACGAATGAATGAACTGACTCCAAGAACCACTATCACATGAAAATGCTGCCACCTGAGCCTTCTGCCCTCAAATTATACCACTTGGATGTCCAAGTCACGCTTGGGAGTTCCTTGTACTTGATGCCCCTGATTATCTTGTTCCTTCTTCCCTACTAGCACTCCCTTGCAGAATTATACCACATCTCTCAACCTATACCTCTACCACTCTAGCCCAAGCCATTTTTAGCCCTTATTTGGAATATTACGATAGTTCCCGACTGTTCTCTCTGCTTCACTTTTGACTCCTCATAGTCTGTTCTCCACCCAGCAGTCATAAGCATCTTTTTTTTTCTGCTGAGGAAGATTCACCCTGAGCTAACATCCATTGCCAGTCCTCCTCTTTGCTTGAGGAAGATTAGCCCTGAGCTAACATCTATGCCAGTCTTCTTCTATTTTGTATGTGGGACACCACCACCACATGGCTGGTGAGTGGAGTATGTCTGCGCCTGGGAACCAAACTCACAAACCTGGGCCACCAAAGCAGACTATGTGGAACTTTAACCACTCTGCCACAAGGCTGGGCCCCATAAATATCTTTTTAAAAAATAAATCTGATAATGTCATTCTCCTACTCAAAACCCTCCAATGCCTCCTCTTTCATTCTGCAGAAAAAGCTAAGTCCTACCATGGCCTCCAAGGCCCTACATGATCTCCCGCTACCTCTCTGGCCTCATCTCCTAACATTCTATTTCAACCTCCTTGTTCTCCCTGTTGCTCAAAAACTCCAAGCGTGATGCTTCCTCTTGCCTTAGTACTAACTGTTTCCTCTGCTTGGAACAGTCTTTCTCAAAACCTTGTCATAGCTCCATCCTTCATTTCATTCAGGAGTCTACTCAAATGTCCCCTTATCGGAGAGGCCTTCCCTGCAATCTCATCTAAATTAGCACCACTCCACCCTTGATCATCTTACTTACTCTATGATTTTCTCTTGTCAGTTATCACCACCTGACATTTCCATTTGTTCATTTGGTTATTGTCTATCTCCACCATTAGAATGTAAACTCTCTGAGGACAGGGATGCTTGTTTTATTCAATGCTGCACCCCTGGTGACTAAAACAGTGCCTGGCACATATTAAGCACTCAATAAATACGTTAAATAAATGAATAAATAAGAAGGTTTCTCAGAAGGCCCTGAAGTTAACAGTCCCTATGTCACTCTAGTTGGGTGATAATAGAGGCAACAAGAAATCGGTCAACCTTCCCTACAGACCCAAGCTATCACCTCCTGGCCCCATAGGCCCAGGCCACGGCCATGTTTTCAAATATGACGATGATGATTATGGGGAGGACTATCCAGTATTCAGTCAGCAGTTTGAAGAAGTAGAAGCCTGAAGGTCGAATGAAGAAGAGGCCGCACAGGAACATGAGCACAAAGACAACCACTAGAAGAAATATTGGATCTGGATTAAGGTCAGAGGTCTGGCTGGGTGATAAGGGCTAAGCAGAGGTCATAGACCAGGGCTGGACAAGAATATCAGTGAAGTCAGGGTCATTGGTGGGAGTAGAGCCATAGATCAAGGTACCTGTAAGCAGCTTTGTATATTTCCTGAAACAAGAAAAGGTGTCCTGGAGGGGGGTAATGATACCCTGCATGTTCCCTATTGTGGTGCTCAGCTCCAGGATCAGCAACATCAGGAAGAAGAGGATGGACCAGAAGACAGACCCAGGAATGAATGACATGGTTTCAGTGACGGCCAGGAATGCAAAGCTTGGGCCCTCCTTAACCTGTTAAGAGGAGAAAGGTCAGGAGTTAAAGAAACTTTGAACTCAACAACAAAAAAAATACAGACAAAAATACATTCTATGCTCCCTGTAAAACTTCCTAAAAGCCCTGGGTCAGTGAGAAAACCCCATCTCTAAGCTGACCCTCTGATGTGGAAAACCAATTCCCCTAGCATTGTCCGCAGGAGGGTATTCTGGAAGCTATAGTTCTTTGCATCACCAGGGCTGCAGGTGATCCTGGTTCTTCTGGGATTTTTTCCTGGTGCTAATAAAAGCTGAAATTTCTGTTTTACAGAAGGCTTTGGAATATGACAATAGCTTCCAACTGAGGAACTCTAGGCCTTACTTGTCTGTTTTTACTGACCTTCAAAAATTGCTGCTCTAAGCTGCACTCTGGCACGTGGCTGAGGACCATGCTCTTGATGGGATGGGGAAGGTTCTTGAGCCAGGAGGTGAAGATAGAGGTAGGGCGGTCAAACAGGTTTAGAGGGGGCTGAGCCTCAAGAGGCAGCTTCCTCGTGGCTACCAGGTTCATAAGTATTTCAGCACTCCTGGGGATAAAGAGTTGAATCACATAGAATCATTTTGCTCCTTAGGAGACCACCTCTGGTTCCCTTATCTTCCAGATAGGAAAGGACATCACCAGCCTAGCATTACTGATCTGGGTAAGGTAGACCTTAGAATGAAGCCTAGAAGGCACTGACCTTCAGGGACATGAATTGCTGTGAGCCTGGAGAATTTATGACCGTGGAGGGTCCCAGGAGAAGCCGTATCTATAGTCTTCTTGGGGACTCTGGGGTCCCTGCTCTAGTGATGGGGTCTCTTATTCAGCCCCTACCTCTTCCCTTCCTCCTTCCTTAGACAAGTGGGTAAAAGTCAACCTTCTAAGCTTTGCACTACAGAATGTCAAGGAGCACCATTTACTTAGATTACTATATGCATAATGCTCCCATGGAGTTGTCCTATGTGACAGAAACTGCTTCTTGGACTTTTTGATCTGAGCCCTGCTGACCTCTCTAGCCTTATCTTCCCATCATGACCCTCTGCGTACTTCATGCTCAGGTCAGAGTTAACTCCTTACCGTTCCAGGACCTGCCATGCCCTCTCTGGCCCAAGACCAACCCCACCCCCATCGCCATTCTTCATTTGGCTAATTTCTACAAATCCTTAAAAATTCAGCTCACTGCTCTATAAGACTAAAATTGAAGGCCTGCCAAGTCTTATTTATTAGAGCAAAATGCAAGCTGCAGGAAAAGAAGTATAGTTTGATCACATTTTAGAAAATAAAATACTATTCTTTTGGTAACAGGCAAGTTAAATATTTGGACCAACTTTCTTACTGGAAATAACTCAAAAGTCTGGAAGATATTTTTTAATCTTAAAAGAAAAAACGCTGACAAGACAATAAGGAATTATCAGACAAAAATTGAAGTACAGACAAAAGCAGTGGGGAAAGGGGACTTCCAAAGCAACTTTGCCCTGAAGGTATACATCAAATACAACAAACTGTACTTGCAGTGTCCAATTTCATGAGCTTTAAGAAATAAAAGGAGCATGGGGATCACATATAAAGCACCAGAACCTGACCAAAGTAAGGATCAGAATAGAAAGTCTTCTCCTACATCTGGCACTTCAAAGGGCTACCTTCAGTATAAAAACGAACCAGAAGCTTGTGCCCAACCCTTTCACACAACAGGGAATGCGAGGAAAGTTGCTTCAGAAATGAGCAAAACAAGGGGAAATTTTAAAAGTTCCTGACACGTTATAACCACACGCCAGCACTAGTTTGGATTTACAGCTCAAATATTTGACCCTGGTTATCTCAAAAGCTCAAGCCAAGAACTGAGTTTCCTTTTTCTCTCTTTCTTTCTTTTTAAGAGTTTCAAGAAGTCTCTTTTTAATGTCCCTATGCATCAGGTAGAAACAAAAGTCCTATCTGGATGAATACACTTCATCTTAGGCCTTAAAGCATTCCTATAAATAATGGTCAAATAAATAGGACGTAGAGACAACCAAGCACACAAAAACAAGATACCATGAGCAATAACTATCAGAAACAATACAGTAAAAATAGACCTAAAGTTACTTCCAAATGTTAGAATTATCAAAGATTATAATACAACTATGTTTACTACGCTTAAATAATAAAAGGCAAGCTTGGAAATATTTGCAGGGAACAAGAAACTATAAATTGACCATGAAGGTTTTAAAAAACTAAACAGAACCTTTTGAAATAAAATAATTGAAATTTAACATTCAGTGTGGATAATTCTACTTCCAGCCACAATGAAGGAGCAGGGGCACCACTTACCCTCCCACTGTAAACAACCAGACAACTGGACAAACTTTACAAAGCACCTTTATTCAGACAAGAGATAACAGGAAGCACAGGTCTTTGATCCCTGAGAGAAGGGAAACAAATGAGGTGCGCCATACAATCGCCCTGGTTTTCTACCTGACAGCACATTCTAGTCTATAGAGCAGGGAAGAAGATTGCAAGAAAAGTGTGGTGGTCACATTCAGCTGAAGAGACAAAGAGGGGATTCAGGAAGGCTGAAGCAGCTGGAAGTTCCAAGGAAGGATTCTGGGGCAGAGGTAGCTACGAAGACAAAGAATTTCAGAAATGTGCATAGGGGACCTTTGAGTCTTTGCTGAATTTTAAGATGCACATGTGTAGGATGCAAATCCACAAGGCAGAGTAAAGAAAAACCTGGAAACATCCAAGTTCTGAATGGGGTATTCAGAAGAGATCCCAGAAAGGCCATGCCTTAGCACTCCTGGAGAAAAGATTACTCTAAACCCACCCTAATGAAGCTTAAAATCAAGCCACAAAAGGATCAAACTGAGCCACAAGTAACATTACCTGCTAGAACAAAGCTCAATATACATTAAAGGAAGGCAACAAAAGCCAGACACTCAAAAACATAAAATTCACAAAGTCCAGCATCCAGTCAAGAATTGGTAAACAAATGAAGAAGGAACAAGATGTGACCCATAACCAGGAGAAAAATCAGAAAATAAAACAGTAAATAAAATAGAGCAATAAATGACAGAGATGATGGAATTAGAAGTCAAGGATATTAAAACTATGTTAAAGGGGCTGGCCCCGTGGCCGAGTGGTTAAGTTCGCGCGCTCTGTTGCAGGCGGCCCAGTGTTTCGTTAGTTGGAATCCTGGGCGCAGACATGGCACTGTTCATCAAACCACACTGAGGCAGTGTCCCACATGCCACAACTAGAAGGACACACAATGAAGAATATACAACCATGTACCGGGGGGCTTTGGGGAGAAAAAGGAAAATAAATAAATAAATAAAATCTTTAAAAAAAAAAACTACGTTAAAGTGTTTAAAGAAAAATATGAACCTAACAAGTAGAGAAATGGAAGATATAAAAAAAAAACAACAAAAACCAGTGGGACTTGAAATTAAAAACATAATATCTGAAACGAAAAATTCCCCAGATGAGATTAGCAACAGATTAGACACTGTATAAAGAAAGATCAATGAACCTGAAGAAATAGCAATAGAAAATATACAAAAGGAAATACAGAGAGAAAACACACTGAAAAAAGAAGACAGAGACTCAATGACTTGCGGGACAATATCAAGCATTCTAAACCAAGTGCATTGGAGTCCCAGAAAAAGAGGAGGGGGAGAAAGGAGTATTTGAGAAAAACATTGGCTTAAATTTTTCCTAATTTGATAAAAATTGTATATCTCCAGTTTCAAGAAGCTTAATGAACCTCAAACAGGTTAAACAGAAAACTGAAAGAAGACCTATGATAATAAAATTTCTGAAAAACAGTGAAAAAGAGAAAATCTTAAAAGCAATCTGAGAAAGAATAAGACACAGTATAGGGAAAAAAAGATAAAAATGAATGCAAAAAAGCCATCAGAAAGTATAAAATCAAGAAGACAAGAAACTACATCATTAAAGTGTCAAAAGAAAAAAACTGTCAAACTAAAATTCTACATTGAAATATTCTTTTCTAATTGAATATATTTTACATATTCATATAAACATATGTTTCATAACTAAAGGTGAAGTGAAGACTTTCAGACAAATAAAAGTTGAGAGAATTCATTGCTGGCAGGTTTACATTACAAAAAATGTTAAAGGAAGTTCTTTTTCTTTTCTGCTCCCCCAAACCGCAACACATGGTTATATATCCTAGTTGTAAGTTATTCCAATTCTTCTGTGCGGGATGCTGCCAGAGTATGGCCTGATGAGCAGTGTGTAGGTCCGTGCCCAGGATCTGAACTGGCAAACTCAGGCACCCCAAAGCAGAGCACATGAACTTAACCAGTCTGTCACGGGGCCAGCCCCTACAGGAAGATCTTAAATGGAAGGAAAATGATACCAGGTGGAAACTTGGGATCTACACAAAGGAATGAACAGTGCTGAAAATACAAAATATAAAATCTCTTTAAAAGACATTGATTATTTAAGAAAAAATAATAATGATGTATTCTGTTTAAAATGTGGTTAAAAGAAAAATGCATGACAAAAACAATGCAAAGGACAGGAAAAGAGAATAGAAGTATATTGCTGTAATCTTTTTCAATTTTGTGTGAAATTGTTTACTATTATTTGAAAGAAGATGGTGACAAGTTAAAGATGTATATTCTAAACTCTAGAGCAACCATTAAACCCACAAAACAAAAAGGTATAGTGAATAAGACAAGAATGAAAATAAAGATGGAATCATAAAAATCCTTTTAAAAAACTCAACCTAATTAGGAAATGAGGAATAAAGTAACAAAGAGACAGGACAAAAAGAAAAGTAGCAAGACGGTAGACCTCATAAACACTGGAGAATCACTGCTTTCCCTTGAAAATGGCGAAATGCATGCCTGCCCATTCTTACGCCTTAATCAGCATAGCACTGGAGAGTCTAGTCAATGCAATAAAGCAAGTAAAATAATTTTTAAAAGATTAGAAAGGAAGAAGTAAATGTCTTCATTTGCAGATACAAGATTGTGTATGTCGACAAACCTAAAGCTACAAAAATAAGTGAGTTTATCAAGGTCAATGTACATAAATCAGTTGTAATTCAATATACTAAGCAATGAAAAGTTGGATTTAAAATTTAAGAATATTACTTATAATAGAATATAAAATATGAAATCATTAGGGATAAACTTTAGAAAATATATGCAAGACATGTTATAGACTAAAATTTACAAAATATTGCTGAGAGAAATTAAAGCAGAGGTAAGGGGCTGGCCCCATGGTCAAGCGGTTAAGTTCGTGCGCTCCGCTTCAGCAGCCCAGGGTTTCACCAGTTTGGATCCTGGGCGTGGACATGGCACCACTCATCAGGCCATGCTGAGGTGGCATCCCACATGCCACAACTGGAAGGACCCACAACTAAAAATACACAACTATGTACCAGGGGGCTTTGGGGAGAAAAAGGAAAAATAAAATCTTTGAAAAAAAAAAAGAAGAAGAGGTAAATAAACAGAGAGATGTATCATGTTCCTGAGTCAGAAGACACAGTATTGGTAGTTGCTTATTCTCCCTAAAATGATCCATAGATTCAATGCAATCCCAATTAACACCTCTGAACGACTTCTTTTTATAAAAAATTGACAAGGTAATTCTAAAATTTACACAGAGAGCAAAGATGTGCGACAGCCAAAACAATTTTGGAAAAGAACAACACAACTGAAGAACTTACACAACTTGATTTTAAGAAACAGGAAAACATGATTCATACTCAAGAGACGATGATATTGAAACCAGCAGACAAGAATTTTAATGCTGTTGTACTGATGCTCAAGGACTTAAAGGAAAATATACTTATAAGGAAAGAAAAGATAAAGATCACAGCAAAGAAAAAAATTATAAAAGAGAACCATAATAGAGGTTTTAGAACAAAAAATACAGTATCTGAAATTTAAAAATTCAGTGGGTGGACTGAATCAGAAGTGAGTTGGTAACTTAAAGACACATCAACAGATACCACACAAATCTGAAGAATAGAGAAAAATCATATTTAAAAAATATAATGAACAGAGCCTCAGGGACCTGTGGGACAATAAAAAAAAAGTCTAACAAACATATGTATATGTAATTAGAATTCCAGAAGGAGAGGGGAGAATGAGGCAGAAAAAATATTTAAAGGAAGAATGACAGAAAACTTCTCAAATCTGGTGAAAAAATATAAATTTACAGATTTAAGAAGCTCAGCAAACCACAAGCAGAATGAATATTTTTTTTTTTTTTAGATTTTTATTTTTTCCTTTTTCTCCCCAAAGCCCCCCAGTACATAGTTGTATATTCTTCGTTGTGGGTCCTTCTAGTTGTGGCATGTGGGACGCTGCCTCAGCGTGGTCTGATGAGCAGTGCCATGTCCGCGCCCAGGATTCGAACCAACAAAACACTGGGCCGCCTGCAGCGGAGCGCGCGAACTTAACCACTCGGCCACGGGGCCAGCCCCAGCAGAATGAATATTTTTAAAAATTGCCTTCTCATCAGAAACTACAGAGTTCAGAAGCACACTTCACCCTGCCTTACTGAATGCAAGTAAAAACCGTACACAGAACACATGGAAGGACTCTGGAAAGTAAATGGTAGCGAGCAGCTTGGGAAGGAAAATAGAACTTCAAGTACCACCAAATTAGTGACGAGTTTCCAAAAATTTTCCCTCCAGTATCTCCTGGTCTGGACTCAAAAGCAGCATGACACCCAGAACTATGTATCAGGTATGGACAGAAAGAGCTCAAAGGGAAGTTCTCTATTTCTGTTCTAAGGAGTAGGAAAGAGGCCTCAAAGTCTCAGAGAAAGTGGGATAAATCCCCTGATTTTTTTCGTTCTTTCTGTCTTATCACACACATCAGACAATCCTGCAGCAACAATGGTGGCTGTGGCAGTGGTGGCTGGACAAATACCCATAACCCTGAGATGGAAACCCTCATCTGACCAAAGAAACTGTGGTCCGAAGAACACGGATAAAGGAGGAGACTCTTGTTGCTTTCTAAAGATTTCTCTCCTCTCAATGCTTGGCCCTGGAGGTCGATGCAGCTGATGAAATGGGTAGCAGAGCAGGGAAACTAAAGTCCTAGTTGTTTAGGCAGAAAATAAGGTATTGGGACTTCTAAGAGCTGGGAAGTGTCAGGGAGATTTCAGGCAAGAGGGAGCTCTAGAAAGTGATCCCACAACGTGTCACATGAAATCCCGGGCAGCACATGATTGTATCTGAGCCTAAACAGCATTCCAGAGACTGTGAGAGCTGGAGAAGAGGATATACCACTGCCCAGCTCCCAAACTACTGGTGGTATACAACCAGGATAGCTCCAAATAGCATTGCAAAGACTTTGAAAACTGAACTGACATTGGAACCATAACCCATGTAAGGCGGGTAGAAACTTCCAGCTTAAATCTAACAGGGTCAGTTGTCTCCTGAAACTAAAAAAAAAAAAAAAAATCAACATTTTCCAAAGAATTAAATAAATGCCGTCTCAAATATATTTAAAATAACCACAATACAATACAAAATTACCTGATATATGAAGAACTAGGAAAATCTCAACATGCCAGAAGGAAAAAGATAATCAATACACATCAACCCCAAAATGACACAGAAGTTTTAATGATCAGACGTTAAAGCAGCTGTTACAATCATACTCTGAGAAGTCAGAGCCAACACTCTTGAAATAAATGGAAAGAAAGAATATCAGCAGACAAAAGGTATAAGAAAAACACTAAGTGGAAAATTTTATAACTAAAAAACATAACAACAAATAAAAAATCCACTTGATCTGCTAAATAGCAGAATGAAGAAGACAGAGGAAAAAGTCAGTGACCTTGAAGATCAGGCAACAGGAAGCATCCAATAAGAACAACAGACAGAAAAAGAGTGGGACAAAGTGTACAGAGCCTCAGAAACCTATGGGACAATAACGAAGGACCTATTATCTATGTTACCAGAGTCCAGAATGAGAGACAAAGGAGTGCAGTGCACAAAAAATATTCGGAGAAATAATGGCTTAAAATTTCCCACATTTGGCCAAAGTCATAAACTTTTAGATTCAAGAAGCTCAGGAAACCTCAAACAGGATCAACCCAAAAGCTCATGCCCAGACACATCAAAATCAAGCAACTGAAAGCTAAACATAAAATTTTTTTAAATCTTGAAAGCAGCCAGAGAAAAATGACACATTACATATAAGGGAACAACAATTTGAACGACTGCAAAATTCTCATCAAAAATGGAGGCCAGGAGGAAATAGCACATTTTTAAAGTCTTAAAGAAAAGGACTGTCAACCTATAATTCTATATACAGTGAAAACATCCTTCAAGAATGAAGCCAAACGAAAGGCATTTTCAGATTAAAGGAACTCAGAAAATTCATTGCCAACATATCTGCAACATAAAAGAAATGCTGAAGGAAGTTTTTCAGATAGAATGGAACTAATACTGAAGGGAAAATTCAAACTTCAGAAATGAAGGAAGAGCAACAAAAATAATAACCATCTAGGTAAATATAATAGGATATTTTTCTCCCCCTAAGTTTTGGAATATGTATGTCAATTGAAAGTATGTCAGTTGAAAGCAAAAATTATAACATTGTTTGATGGGATTTTCAATGTATGTAAATATAGCACATATGACAACTATAACATAAAAAGGGGGAAGATAAAGGGTCCTACATATAAATTTCTCCAACTTTGTGGCATACATTGTCATCATCTTAATGATATATTTCAAAGAGAAAATGGTTTTAATTTTGATAGTGTCCTATTAGTAACTATAACAAGGGCTTCCCTACTAAGGGACAACGAGGACTCTAAAGAATAGAGGAATAGCAGATATAGAGGATAGCAGGCACTACCTCTAGGCCTAACACAGATCACTTAAGAAAGGAGGTGGAAGAGACTCCCAGGTGATCTTGTTAAATGAAAAAAGTAAAAAACAAGAGTATAAAAACAATAGTATGGGGGCCAGCCCAGTGGCATAGTTATTAAGGTCGCGCGCTCCACTTTTGCGGCCCAGGGTTCATGGGTTTGGATCTCAGGCACAGACCTACACACTGCTCGTCAAGCCATGCTGTGGCGGCATCTCACACACAAAATAGAGGAAGACTGGCACGATGTTAGCTTAGGGACAATCTTCCTCAAGCAAAAAGAGGAAGACTGGCAATCTTCCTCTCTCTCTCTCTCTCTCTCACACACACACACACACACACACATATACAAACAACAGTAGGCTATCTTTTGTGTAAGAAAGAAGGGTAAATAAGAAAATATACATTTTTCTGCTTATTTTTATAAACAAACCCAGGAAAGATAAACCAAAAAATAATGAACTTGGTTACCTATACGGGATGGGTAGGAATCAAGCTGAAGTGATGTTGGGAAAGTGATGTTTCTCTGAGTATCTTTTTGTATAATTTTGTCTTTTAAACCATATTAATGTTTTAAAAAAACAAAATTAAATTAAGCTTGGAGGGACACTAAAATGTCATACAAACAGAAACAAACGATCCTAACTGTATTTCAAATGAACATCACATCCACACTGAATGGAGGAAAAAGAACTAACCCAAGTAATTTTTAAACATAGCATTTTGACTGTAAAATTCAGGAAAAGGACAAAAAGTCTTCAACAAATAATGAACCCTGGAATTAGCTGGCCCCCATACTATTGTTTTTATACTCTTGTTTTTTACTTTTTTCCTTTAACAAGATCACTGGGAGTCTCTTCCACCTTCATTCCTTTCTTAAGTGATCTTTGCAATGGTATGGGCTAGCAATTCTCTAACTATTTTGCTGTGTATTCTAACATCAGAATTGAGCAAATGGGTGTGTGTGAGAGAGATCATTACAATCGTCCCAACACTGTGGAAGGTAATTTGGCATTATCTAGTGACGCTGAAGGTGTGTGTGGTAAATTGAAGACACATGGCCACAGCATTTTGCAGCTCCTCTCATCAAGAGGTAAAGCGTATTTTTCCACCTCTTTCATCTAGGGTAGCTTTGTGACTTCCTTTGACCAAAAAAGTGTAGGAGCAATGACAATGGGAGCATTCCCATGCTTAGGTTTCAAGACACTTTGTTGATTCCGCCTTTGTTCTCTGGGAGCTGCCCAACAATCTCACTCATAGGTATATACCCTAGAAAAATGTGTACATTAGGAACATGTATAAGAATGTTTAAGAGCCAAAACTGGCTCTTAAACTGAAATGTCCAAATGTTCATTGACAGTAGAATGGATAAAGAAATTGTGGTACAGCCTTCTGTCAATTAACGACAGGGATACGTTTTGAGAAACGTGTCATTAGGTGATTTTGTCTTTGTGTGAACATCGCAAAGTGTACTCACACAAACCTAGATGGTATAGCCTGCTACACACTTAGGCTATATGGCACTAATCTTATGTGGCCACCATCGTATATGCAGTCTGTTGTTGACCAAAACATCATTATGTGACACATGACTGTATATTTACATACTGGAATATTATACAGCATTAAAAAGCATAGACTACAGCTACACACAACAATATGGATGAATCTTACAATCATATGTTGAATGAAAGAAGTAAAAGAATACAAAGAGAATATATATATAAATGAACAAATTAAGCTACATAAATGGACATACAAAACTATATTGCTTTATATAACTGTATAAATTAAACTATATTGTTTAGATATGCATACATAGATAATAAAATATAAAGAAAAACAAAGAACTAATCATAAAAGTCAGGAGAATGCTTACCTCTATGAGGGAGGAAAGAGGTTATAATCAGAGATCATGGAGAGGTTCCAGGGTCATTCTAGTTCTTAACACGGGTGGTGTCTATTTCACAGTTCTTTACACTGCACATTTTGTTTTATGTATGTTTCTAAACATATGTAATATCTCATAATAAAATGTCTTTTAAAAACATTAAAAAATACCATTACACTCCCACCAGACTGGTAAAAATTTTAAAGTTTGACCAAGTTTAATCAAGTGTTGTGCAGAAAGGGGAATACACGGAATTCTCACATATCACAAACCACTTTGAAAGTCAGACAATATATAGTAAAACTGAAAGTGTGTATACCCTACACAGCAACTCCATTCCTAAGTATATACCCTAGAGAACTCTTGCACGTGTGCACATATATGTGCCCAAGCTGCTTCTAGAAGAAAATGGCGGCTATTTTCACGGGTTAGGATTACTGGGAATAAATTCAGCTTAGGTCTGCATCCTCTGGGAATCCTTCTCTGACTAGCCTAGGCAGAATTAATGGCTCTGTTTTCTGTCCTCTCCATCACACCTGCTACCGGTTATCATGAGTTTATGACCGTCTGATTAAGTCCTTAATTCCCCTCCCCTCCTCCCTCCAAAACCAAAAACTCAATGAAAGCAAGGACTGCGGTCTGAGTCACCTGTCCAAGTCCCTGCGGTACACCAACAGTACTTTCTAAATGTCTCATGGATGCTTTTTAAATTAATGCCTGAAGAATAAAAAACAGCAGTGAGGAGACAAAAAAGGTTTTAGTTCTGAGAGTCCTTTTCGGATTTAAGTATGCTAGATTGACAGAAATCCCTGAATTTAGGAGTTGACATTCAGAATGAGGGCATTCAGGAAGTAGAAGGTTCTCCGGATGGGTGTGGTCTTACATGCTGTCCAGGACTCGAGTAACCTTGAATGTTTGCCACTTTTATCATATCTCTGTGGTGGGACTCTGAGGTGGACAGTTGGCAATCTCTGAGTTTGAAGATTTCTAGGGCTAGAAAAGGGCTCTGAGAAGGATAATAGCTGACAGGGATTCTACTGTCTCTGCTTCTCACTCCGAGAGAAAACAGAGGCTTTCAAGTGCACCTGAGGTTGAGATGTGTGAATGTGGATCTTTGTAACAACTTTAAGGTTAGGGTCTCTGGCTTTTGTAGTTCCCTGGGGCTGGGACCCTTAATCAAGGGGCTAGCCTTACTTTTCACTGCAGTGCTGCGTGATGACTGTGGCCCGGAAGCCCAGGAGAGAGAAGAAAAAAAGTGTGAAAAGCAGCATGGTGACCAGGTTGACAAGAGCCACAAGAAAGGCATCATGGAGACAGTTGTTTGATGGGTGCATGTGCGAGGATATGGCGACAACGGGGCCAAAGCCTAGGCCCAAGGCAAACAAGACTTGGGTCCCTGCTCGGCACCACACATTCATGCTGTACATAGCCGATATCTAAAAGGGAGAAGACAAGTATAAGGGGAGATGTCAAAGAAGGAGAAGAGAACCTTAACAGTGGGGGAGAGGGATGCATAGGGAGAGATAATGGGGAAAGGATGCCCTAAGAATAGGCAATAGGTGTCCTCCAAGGCCTGATAGAGGAGTGAGGAAGAAATACCGTACCTTGGCAGATGCCAAATGTCGAAGGCCAAATACCGCCCCATCCAGCAGGAGACTCCGGATTAGGAGACAAAGGACGATGAGATAGGGGACTGGTACCAAGAGATACATTACCTGAATTGAGAGTGGGACATATCAGCAACCATGTACCAGTGGGAGTCAACCAACAGTCAGCAGGGATGAAAAGTTCTAAGTCAGAAATGAGGAGGAGTTAGAAGACAGCTTTCAGTAGGAGTCAGGGGCTAGCAGGAGTAAAAGGCCAGTGAGAAATTAGGAGATCCATGAGTAAAAATGCTAGGTGAGGGCTAAAGCATCTGAGAAAGTCAAGAAATCAAAAAATGGTGGCTCACCTTCCCAGTGGACTTGAGCCCATTAATCATGAAAGCAGCAACAAGACACCAGGCCACCAATAAGGACAGGCTCAGACTGAGGACTGGTGGCCCACCATCCTCAATTCTGTCTGAGGCCTTCAAGGTCAGCCGGTACCAGAAGTACATGGAGGGTGTCGTCTGTGCACATTCAGGATCTAGGGGGACCTGGTTTTGGACACGCCTCCTAGACAGAGTGACCCCTCCCCTCTTCTTCACCCCTTCTCCCACCTCCCACTCCTCCTTCCCCTTCCATTTCTTCTTCCTTCTACTGCCTTCCTCTTCTTTATCCCCCCCTTGCTCCTTTCTCCTCTTCCAAATTCCCTTCCACCTCTCTGTTTTCCCTTTCTCCTCCTCTTTCACTTCCTCCTCACCAAAGTCAGTGGAGTTCTTCACTAAGGGACATTTCTCCCATGGAAGGTGAAACTGGAAGGACTGGCTCAAGTAAGAGAGAGTCCAGGCATTGACCACATTCAAGTACAAGCCACCGATGAAGCACACCTGGGGGTCAGGGAAGAGGTGGCTGGGGAGGAAGGGTGGGGACAGGAAAAAGGAAGGGATTTGACAGAGGACTGGGGAGCTAAAGGGACTTGACCCATGGAAGTGAAGTCATAGGACCCATTCCAGGACAAGGGTTGGGATGGGGGTGGGGGGTAAAGGGTAGGCCTGGGCAGCCCAGGGCTCCTCACCAAGAAGCTGGTATACCCCACACCACCAATCCAGGGGCTGATGAGCTTCCATACATCAATGCTGCCCCGACGCAACCTCTGACCAGCTGCCATCTCCAGGAAGAGAAGAGGAATCCCGATCAAGAACGTCATGAAGATGTAGATAAGGAGAAAACTGCCTGTGCAGGGGATGCAAGGAAGGGCTCTGAGAACCATCTGGCTTTTCAGTGCCTAGACTTCATCAGGGGTCCAGGAAAACATGTTCCCCACCAGTGACCTCCCTCAGGGCCATAGGCATCAGGACTCAACTCTTTACATATCCTTCATAGTTCCAGGTGTCCAGTCCCTTGGCCCCCAATTCCTGGAAGACCCATATACCTAGCTTCCAGCCTTACCCCTGCACCTCTACCCCTCTCATGATCCAAGTGTTCAGGCACCTGGTTCCTATCCTGCTCAGAGTACCAAGTCTCCAGCTTCTACACATTCCAGAGACCTTAGAGTTTAAAGCCTGGACAGGCCTCTGTCCTGCTAGCCCCTTGTGGATCCATGACTCCTGGTCCCCAGACTTACAACCTCCGTTGTGAAGCCATAGGAAGGTAAAATGCCAGAGATCACCTGGCCTCACGGAGTAGCCCACCTGGGCGAGGATGTACTCAACCTTGTTGGACCAGACTGGACGGGTGAAGAGGACCTTACTCTTTTCCTTCTCTGGCACCTGCAGCTTCTCAGGTAAGTGCTTCCGTTTTGCCAGTGGGGCAGCTATCATCCGCAATACAGAGTTTTGCTTGGATTGGCTGGCTCTGCTCTGAGCCTCAAAAGCTTGAGCCTCCCAGGCCCGAGCCTTCGCAGCCCGGGCCTCCAAACCCTGGGCCTCTGAAACCCAGGATGTCGGAGACCAGGTGGCTCTGCGTACTTTATCCCAAATTTGGCTTCCTGGGGAACTCTCAGAAAGCTCAGTAGATGGGGTTTTTGACAGTGAAGGTTCTGAAGCCTGGGCCTCTGTCTTCATTCCAGGCTGACTCTCTGGAGCAGCTCCAGTGTTTTCAAGGGAGGGTCTGCCTTGCTGAGTAGACCTTAAGGACACTGAAAACTAGATTTTAGAGTCAAGGAATGACCGAGTTCCAAAACGACACCTCCTTAAAGCAAACCTCACATTTCTGTCCCTGCCACCACTGAAATTCAAAGCACAAGAAAACTCTTACGTAAGTTTTACTTCTTAGAAATGTTTTGGTGCAGGGGACTACGGTAGAGATAGCCAAGCTTATAGTCAGGAATCCCACTCAAAGAGTTTCTGAAAACATTGAGGTATACTCCTCACAGAGGGAGGGACATTTATAGTGGGCTTCTGAATCAAAGAAACTAATTTAATACTAAATCTGCCTTATAACCCTAGGAAAGCTGCTTTACCTCGCTGAGCTTTCTCATCTGTATAACACTCAGGTCTCTGCCCAAATATTGCCTCACCAGACACGCCTTCCCTGCCCATCTATCTAAAATAGCAGCTACCTACCCACCACTCTCACCATTCTATCTACTTTTATTTTTCTTCATAGCATTTCTCACCTCCTGATGTGGTTATCTATTGATTGTTAATCTAGTTATCATCTACCTAACCCCCCACCGCTGCTCTATGCCCAGCAAGAGGATAGCGCTCTACCTTTCATCTGGAGCCACCCTCCTCTTTGTTCTCTGTGCTTCTGCCATTCTCATCTTTTGTTGGCTCCTCAAATGTTCTGCAGGGGAATGGGCAAGGAGCATGCTGAAGAAGAAAAGAAAAAAAAAAAAACAGGTGTAGAAGAGGGGAAGAGAGAGAGACCTGGAGTTTTCTTTCAGAGGGGGAAGGAGCATACCATCCAAAAGCAGAGGCAGTGGGTGGGCATCAAGGCAGCACTGGCACATCCGGGTCACCTGGATAATCGGCTGTGAGACACGCTGTTTCCAAAGAGTTCTTAGTAGCTCAGGAAATGCTTATAATTCAACGATAGGTTAAAAAAAAACAAAATTCAGACGCAAATCTCTATCTTTAGTTCTAGCTCTACTACATTTAAAAATACAATGAAAGAAAAGGCTGAAAGATAATACATCAATAAATAGAAGACGACAGGATTATAGATGTTTTTATATCTTTCGCTCTGATTTTAAACGAGTTTAGTAAATTATCTAAAAAACACGTATTACTTTAGTAATCAAGAAAAATATGTATTAATAAGTAAAAATTTTAAAAAGGAAGACAATACTGGACACAGAAGTCAGATTGAAGGAGCTCCCGTCAACCAAATGTGTGACAATTAGAGCATCAAAATAAAGATAGTAATGGATGAGAAGCCATAGAATAAAACAAGAATCCATGAACTCATAGTGATATAAATAAGGAAAAGAAAAATCTCTTCCTTACAGTAAAATTCAAACTAACAAATGTACAAGGAATGATGAAATCCGAAAATCTTCCTTTGGAAACCATGAGAGTAATAACTGATTCAAGCAAGCATCATCAATGGTTGCTAATACAAGATGATGAAAGTGTGATGGGGACAAATAATTGCCTGGTATTAATGTAGCACCCTACAAAATACTCTCCTCAAAACCCAGAAAAACAGCACCTTTACAATGTTAGACACTACCTTAACCAAGTCATGGAAGTTACTTGATACCACTTGCCTTCTGATATTATGCACTGAGAAGAACACAACATCATTTCAGTGGTATTCCTGCCAAAAATGTATAACCAGAATCTAATCATGAGGAAACATCAGACAAATCCAAACACAGGGACACTACAAAATAACTGGCCTGTATTAAGAATGTAAAAGTCAAGAAGACAAGGAAATATGCAAGAATTGTAAGTCTGAAATAACAACTGTAAGTCTGAAATATGTCAAAATAAGAAGTTACCACTGGAACTGGAAAAACATCTAGGTTGGACTTCCAGTTTCTGGTTCACATGTAAGGAGCTTGAAGTCACCACTCTGTCCTAACAAATAAAAAGCTGAACAGACTGAAAAATCAACAACTCTTCTTGGATCCCTAAGGAAGGTGAAGACAGGGCAAACCACTGCCCCCAAGACTGGAGAGACAGACAGGCACGTGCAAAGATTCACTGACTGCCCGAGCAGAGACTCACGAGTGGAAACCACCATGGGAACCAGTGCCAGGGCAGGAAGATCCTGAACTGTAATTGACGGATTGCTGGAGGCTCAGTGTGGACAACTCCGAGAATTAAAAACTCCAGGGGGATCCAGTCATGGGGGGAAAGGGGCACATTTTTGTGAGTTTAACCTCTAGGAACCAAACCAAGTTCTCACAGAATATTAGAGAAAAATCCCCTGTGCTTCCAGCAAGGGGAAGGAAAAAGGAATCATTTTAAAGTGCTCCAAAACATTCAGTTCTTAACAATGCTTGCCCTCAGGAGAAACTATAAACCAGAGCCTAATCTGCTGGGGTAATATCAGAGTCAAACTGACCTAGGGGAGAGGAAATATCCAACTTCAGCACCCTCTAGCCATTCTGTCCCACCTAAGAAGGGAAGGGAAAAAACCTGAGAAACACATACGAGGGTCACAATTTAGAGGCACAAGCCCACTAAACGACTGAGACCTAGTCATAGGACTAGAGAACACTTCCCTTCTCCCTCCCCCTCACCACCACATTACTAAAGGCCTAAAGGCCTATTTATAGCAGTTCCTTTTACCCATACATCACATCTGGCTATCAAGAATAAGTTACAAGGCATACCAACAGGGAAAAGACATAATTTGGAGAGACAGAGCAAGCATCAGAACCAGAGACATGGTAGGGATGTTGGAATTATCACACCAGGAATTTAAAACAACTATGATTAATATGCTAAGGGCTATAACGGACAAAGCAGACAGCATGCAAGAATAGATAGGCAATGTAAGCAGAGAGATGGAAATCCTAAGAAAAAAGCAAACAGAAGTGATAGATATCAAAAATACTGTAACAGAAATGAAGAATACATTTGATGGGCTTATTAGTAGACTGGACATGGCTGAGGAAAGAATCTCTGAGCTTGAGGATACCTCAATACAAACTTCCAAAACTGAAAAGAAAAGAAAACAAAGACTGAAAATCAGAAAGCAGAAAATCAGTAAGGATATAGTCGAACTCAAAAACACCATGAATCAACTGCATATAATTGACATCTACAGACTACTTCAACCAATAACAGCAGAATACACATTTTTCTCAAGCTCATTCACCATGAGAGACCACATTCTGGGCTATAAAACAGTTTAACACATTTAAAACACTAGAAGTCATACAATGTCTGCTCTCAGTCCACAACTGAATTAAACTAGAAATCAATAACAGAAAGATAACTGGAAAACCCCAAATATCTGGAGATTAAACAACACACTTCTAAACACATGGGTCAAAGAAGAAATCTCAAGAGAAATGTAAAGATATTTTGAACTAAATGACAATGAAACACAACTTACCAAAATTTGTGGGATGCAGCAAAAGCAGTGCTTAGAGGGAAATTTATAGCATTGAATGCATATATTAAAAAAGAAAGATCTAAAATCAATAATCTAAGTTTCCACCCTAGGAAACTAGAAGAAGAACAGAAAATTAAATCCAAAGTAAATAGAAGAAAAGAAATAAAAAGAATTAGAGCAGAAATTGAAGACAGGAAATCAATAGAGAAAATCAACAAAATCAAAAGCTGGTTCTTTGAAAAGATCAATAAAATAGATAAGCCTCTAGCCAGGCTAACTAAGAAAAAAAGAAGAGGACACAAATTGCTAATATCAGAAATGAAAAAGGGGACATCACTACAAATCCCATGGACATTAAAAGGATAATAAAGGAATACTATCAACAACTCTAGGCCTATAAATTTGATAACCTAGATGAAATGAACCAATTCCTTGAAAGATATAATCTCCTAAAACTCATACAAGAAGAAATATACAATCTGAATAGGCCTGTCTCTATTAAATATATTTAATAAAGAATTAATAACCTTCCAGAACAGAAAGCACTAGGGCCAGATGGGTCCACTGGTGAATTCTACCAAATATTTAAGGAAGAAATTATACCAATTCTCTACAATCTCTTTCAGAGGACAGAAGCAGAGAGAATACTTCCTAACCCATTCTATGAGACAAGCATTACCCTGATACCAAAAGCAGACAAAGACATTACAGGGAAAGAAAACTACCAACCAGTATCGCTCATGAACATAGATGCAAAAATCCTCAACAAAATATTAGCAAATCCAATCCAACAACGCATAAAAAGAATTATACACTATAACCAAGTGGCATTTATCCCAAGTATGCAAGGCTGGTTCAACATTCAAAAATCAATTCATGTAATCCCTCAACAAACTAAAAAAGAAAAATCACATGATTGTATCAATAGATGCAGAAAAAGTATCTGACAAAATGCAACACCCATTCATAATAAAAACTATCAGTACACTAGGAATAGAGGGAAATTTCATCAACTTGATAAAGAATATCTACAAAAAACCTATAGCTAACATCATGCTTAATGGTGAGAAACTAGAAGCTTTCCCTCTAAAAGCAGGAACAAGGCAAGGATGTCCCCTCTCACCACACCTTTTCAATATTGTACTGCAAATCCTAGCTAATGCAGTAAGACAAGAAAAGGAAATAAAAGGCACACAGATCAGGAAGAAAGAAATAAAACTGTCTTTGTTTGCAGATGACATGATTGTCTATGCAAAAAATCCAAAAGAATTGACAAAAATGTCCTGGAACTAATTATAGAAAGGTTGCAGGATACAAGATTAATATTCAAAAGTCAATCACTTTCCTATATATTAACAATGAACAAGTGGAATGTTAAATTAAAAACATAATACCGTTTACATTAGCACTCAAAAAAATGAAATACTTAGGTATAAATCTAATAAAATATGTTCAAAATCTATATGAAGAAAACTAGAAAACTCTGATGAATAAACTCAAAGAACTAAATTAATGAAGAGATATTCCATGTTCATGGACAGGATAACTTAATATTCTTAAAATGTCAGTTCTTCCGAAGTTGATCTACAGATGCAATGCAATCCCAACCAAAATGCCAGCAAGTTACTTTGTGGATGTCAACAAACTGACTCTACAGGCAAAAGACCCAGAAGCCAACACAATGTTAAAGGAGAAGAAAAATGTTGGAGGACTGATACAACCTGACTTCAATACCCACTATAAAGCTACAGTAATCAAGAAATACAGTATTGGCAAAAGAATACACAAATAGATCAATGGAACAGAATAGAGAGCCCAGAAACAGACTCACATAAATATAGTCACCTGATCTTTGAAAAAGGAGCAAAGGCAATACAATGGAGTAAAGACAGTCTTTTCAACAAGTGATGCTGGAACAACTGGACATTCACATGCAAAAAAAGAATATAGACACAGACCTTACACCCTTCACAAAAATTAACTCAAAACAGATCACAGACCTAAATGTAAAATGCAAAACTATAAAATTCCTAGAAGATAACATAGGAGAAAATCTGGATGACCTTAGGTATAGTGATGACTTTTTAGATACAACATCAAATGCAATCCATGACCAAAATATAAGCTGATAAACTGGACCTCATTAAAATTAAAACCCTGTGGGGCTGGCCCCGTGGCCGAGTGGTTGGGTTCGCGCGCTGCACTGCAGGCAGCCCAGTGTTTCGTTGGTTCGAATCCTGGGCGCGGACATGGCACTGCTCATCAAACCATGCTGTGGCAGCATCCCACATGCCACAACTAGAAGGACCCACAATGAAGGATATACAACTATGTACTGGGGGGCTTTGGGGAGAAAAAAGGAAAAAAAATTAAAACCCTGCTCTGCAAAAGACTCCATCAAGAGAATGAGAACACAAGCTACTGGCTGAGAAAAGAAGTTGCAAAAGACACATCTGATAAAGGACTGTTATACAAAATACAGACAGAACTCTTAAAACTCAGCAATAAGAAAACAAATAAACTGATTCAAAAATGGGCCAAAGACCTTAATAGACACCTCACCAAAGAAGACATCACAAGGCAAATAAGCATATGAAAATATGCTCCACACATATGTCATCAGGGAAATACAAAATCAAACAGCAATGAGATAGCATCACACACCTGTTAGAACAAGCAAAATCCAGAACATAGCAACACCAAAATGCTGGTGAGGATGTGGAGCAACAGGAACTCTCGTTCATTGCTGGTGGGAATTCAAAATGGCACAGTCATTTTGGAATACAGTTTGGCAGCTTCTTACAAAACTAAACATACTCTTACCATATGATTCAGCAATTGTGCTCCTTGGTATTTATCCTAGAGTCGAAAACTTACGACCACACAAAAACCTGCACATGAATGCTTATGGCAGCTTTATTTACAATTGCCAAAACTTGGAAGCAACCAAGATATCCTTCAGTAAGTGAATGGATAGACTGTGCTACATCCAGACAATGGAATATGATTCAGTGTGAAAAAGAAATAAGCTATCAAACCATGAAAATACATGGAGGAAGCTTGAACGCATATTACTAAGTGAAAGACACCAACCTGTAAACGCTACATACTTTATGATTCCAACTATAAGACATTCTGGACAAGGCACAACTAGAGAGACAGTAAAAAGATGGTGATTGCCATGGGTCACCAGTGGAGGGGTAAACAGGTAGAGCACAGAGGATTTTCAGGCAGTGAAAATACTCTGCGTGATACTACAATGGTAGATACACGTCATTATACAGTTGTCCAAATCTATAGAATGTACAACACTAAGAGTGATCCGTAATCTAAATTACAGGCTTTGAGTGATTATAATGTGCCAACGTAGATTCATCAATTGTAACAAATGTACCACTCTGGTGGGGGATGTTGCTAACAGGGGAGGCTGTGCCTGTGTGGGGGGAGGGGGCATATCAGAACTCACTCTACCTTCTCAATTTTAATGTGAACATAATATTGCTCTTAAAAAAAATAAAGTCTTAAATATGAAAAAAATATATACTGGCAAGTTCCCTGCCACGCCTACTATTTGCCATCAAAACGAAAGGAAGTGTCTTCTAGGAAACATGGTTACATGAACACTGATGTCCAAACTTTCCCATAATCTACCCACACCCAAGAAAAAAGTCAATTATTATAAAATATTAAAAATATGGGATTAAATGCATCATTTCTGAAAAGTGGTTTCCATCTTCATGTCAAAAATGGAGGAAATTCTGCTACATACACAATAGAGAGGACCAAATGGTAGTCCCTGAGGGGTTAATTCACATCCACCCTTCCTGATGAAATGCTCCAACGTTTTGTGGAGTGAGTTATACTTTTCCAGGCAGCTTGTTGGAGAGATAAAAACAACCCCTGTCCAAAGCCCTTCTGCTCCAGTGAACCAATGACTTCCAGAAGCTGTGTCCCAGAGGGCACAAAGATGCGAGCCATCGAAGAGAAAGTCAATGGATTGATGGGTCTCTCCTTCAGACAACTGTGCCAATGCAGCATTAAGAGGGAGCATTAATTGGCACCACAAATGTTCAGAGCTGAACAAAAAATTACGTAGTGAAACCCAGCCTTTCACACAGTATCTTTAATGAAAACGAAAAAAATTGGGAAACACTACTGACATGAAGAGTTAAGTCTAGTCACGGTCCCAGCTGCCCCTCCTCTCTCCATCACACAGCCTAAATCGCTAACCAGCAATATAAATCTAGCCAGTGAGCCTTCAAGCTCAAGATCTGTGAAGAGCATTCTACCTCAAGAATCAGATGATCAACAGGGGTCCAAAAAGAAATTTAATGCCACACAATTTTTAGGCAAGAAACAAGCTAAGACTAATATGTCTTCATTCAAAAACAAATAAAAAGAAAAAAACCCACAATTTGGACCTTAATGCATGTGCACTCTTCTCTGAAGAAAAAAAAAAAAAAACCTTGGTCAACTAAGATACCAACCAAAATAATAATTGGGATATAAATCCCTGGTGATAGCATAGAAAAATAACAACAATCATTTAAACAGTATCTACTAAATCTTCCAGCAATAAGTATAATATTTTTAAACCCCTATTCAAAATAGCTACAGCCTGCACCGCAGTCACGGTGGACGGACGAGATGAAATTGCTCAGGGGGTGCCATCAATGCCAGATGCTAGCTCAGTTCATCAAGTGGCCCATTTGCTTTGTCAGGAGGTTGGAAAAGATTCATCCCACTGGAAAAATGTTTATTTTTTCAGACAGAGGAAGGAAAAAATGGAACCATTGAATTGATGGAGCCCCTGATGAAGAAATCTCTAGAATCATGGAATTAGTTGGAAGAAGAACAGCCAAAGCAACTATCACGTGTGCATGTTATATCCAGTTTAAAGAAGATAACCAGTCATCCTTGTTCTCTTAGACTTTACAGTGAAGCTGTGAAAATTACCCACGAGTTCCCTCAGATTTTTCTTTGGGCATTGTGTGATAGGATCAACCTTGACGGATTTGTTTATGATTGCAAATGAGCTACATTGAAGACTATTAAAGAAGGCCCCATTTTTGAAGAAGAATCCTGTGGTTTCCAATAATCAATTTGCTCTCTCTTGAAATTTTATTTACCTAATTTTAGATATTCCAATCTGCACTTGTTTTTATTGTTGTTGTTTTGGTGAGGAAGATTGCCCCTAACATCTGTGCCCATCTTCCTCTGTTTTCTGTAGGACACGACCACAAGATGGCTTGATGAGCAGTGCTAGGTCTGTGCCCAGGATCCGAACCCAAAAACCCTAGACTGCTGAAGCAGAGTGCACAAACTTAACCACTACACCACTGGGCCAGCCCCCAAATTTACACTTTTTGATGGAACCAGTATATTTAATAATTCTCATCTAAGTCCTCTTATAAAGAAGCACTTCTCAAGTATATGGAATGATCAGATGCAAGAACAAAACAGTTGTCCGAGTTCAGTTTTCTGTTTTACTAATGAAAATTAAAATGCTACATACTATTGGTCATTTCATTCTTATTCTTTTAGTCATATATTCAAGCATGAACTTGGAATTTCATAGTTGTAAGGTCAGGTCTTAGACCTACCAAATGAAACCCTACATCAACTATATCAAAGATTTACTCACTACCTCACAAATTATGCCACGTTAACTACTTGTTTGATACTCCTTGTAAAAAATGATTTTGACAAATTAAAAGAGCAAGCAGAACCCTACATCTTCTGTAATTTGTGAAGAACCTCTTTTTGGGGATTTTAAAACTGAGCACTTACTACTGCCAAACAAGGGACACATGATCATTAAAACAGTTGATGAAATTGTTAGGTTTTTTTTCTTCCTTTCAACTGTCATTATCCTTAGTATGGAATTCCTGTTTACCATCAAGTAATTTTAGGGGTGGGCAAGCAGGGATGTGGCAAGCGTAGGCTAGAGGATGATGCAAAATAACTTGCGATGAACTGCATGGCCAGTTAGGTTTTATAGCTTGACCCATTCTTTTCAGTGAAGAAATAAACTAATTCCAAATCCACTTAGATTGTAAATTATACCAAAAATATTTATTTTAAATTGACATAAACTTCAACTTTCATCATACCAAAATACTCTGCAAATTACTTAAAGGACATTGCCATAGCCACTTATGGGAAAGCATTTTAAAGATTTTATTTTTTTTTTCCTTTTTCTCCCCAAAGCCCCCCAGTACATAGTTGCATATTCTTCGTTGTGGGTCCTTCTGGTTGTGTCATGTGGGACGCTGCTTCAGCATGGTTTGATGAGCAGTGCCATGTCCGCGCCCAGGATTCGAACCAACCAAACACTGGGCCACCTGCAGCGGAGCGCGCGAACTTAACCACTCAGCCACGGGGCCAGCCCCGCATTTTATTATGGAAAGTGAAGACAATTATAACTGAAACTTAGGAAGGACACCAGCCAGTGTCAATAACAGCATTATCTTGGATGCTAGAGAAGGGGTCCGTCCTCACTTGTGTTAACCTCCGAAAACTCAGTGCTATTGAATGTTAAAAGTGCCCTGCCTGAAATCTTCCCTTGAGCTGCCATGTTTAGTAAATTGGACTAAATGAAGAGGGGATCTTGCTTTCTGTCGATGAATCCTTTATGCTAATGATTTATGGTGCCACACCTCTGGTCCCAAACTCACTTCTGAGCTGCACAACATCTGCACCTGGCTGTCTGACCAGCACTTCAATTGGAGCAGGTACAGTTTAACCCAGCGGAGCTCGCCTTCCAAGTGTTCCCTGATTTTTTACAATAATTTTATTGAGATACAGTTCACATATCATACAACTTACCATATTTCAACTGCACAACTCAATGACTTTTAGTATATTCACAGAGTTGTGCAACGACCACCATAATCAATTTTAGAACACTTTTATCACCCCCAAAAGAAACTCTGTACTGTTTACCTATCATGGCCCAACCCCTCCACCACCACTACTCACCCCCCAGCCCTCAGCGACCAGTAATCTGCTTTCTGTCTTATATGTATGCCTATTCTGGACATTTAATGTAAATGGAATCATATAATATATGGTCTTTTGTGACTGGATTCTTTCACCCAGCATAACATTTTCAAGGTTCATCTATACTGTAGCATGTAGCTTCATCCTTTTTTATGGCCAAATAATATTCCATTATAGCACATTTTGTTTATCCGTTCATCAGTTGGTGGACATTTGGGTTTCTACCATTCAGCTAGAAGGAATAATGCTATTATGAACATTTGGGTCTAAGTTTTTGTGTGTACATGTTTTCATTTTTCTCAGTTATATGCTTAGAGTGGAACTTCTGTGACAAATGGAAAATATGTTCAACTTTTTAGGAACTGCAAAACTGTTTTCCAAAGTGGCTGCACCATTTTACACCCCAGCAGCAGTATACAAGGATTCTAATTTCTCCATATCCTCAACAACACTTGTTATTATCTGACTTTTTTATTATAGTTATCCTTATGGCTGTGCAATAGTATCTCATTGTGGTTTTAATTTGCCCTGTTTCTGTTAAGGTTGCCATAAGCCACCCAATTGCCCAGAAATGCATGAATACCTCCTTTTCACTGCCATTGCCACTGTACATTCAGGTGACTGTCATCTCTCCCTTGAACTGTGACAGCCATAGGTATATAACTGGACTTCCTGTTGCCAGCCTCCTCCCATCATCCAGACAATAAGGCTGTATTAAACATCAGTTGTAACTATTATACTGTAAAGCTTAGAAACCTGATAAGTATAAACAGGGGAATGCTTCCTGGGAAGCATGCAGTAGAGAAACCTCGCAAACACTACTTTAATGAAGTGATCAAGGTTAAGCTCACCAGTGATGTCAGGCGGATATCATGTGCCTTCTAACGTGATGTGATGAGAAGGGCACTTCACTTCTGTGGTAGTTTTTCCAATATCCTGAACTCCAGTCTATCACGAGAAAACATCAGACAAACCCAAATTGAGGGATATTCTACAAACTGTCTGATAGGCACCCCTCAAAACTGTCAAGGTACTGAAAAACAAAGAAACACTGAGAAACTCACAGAGCAGAGGAGACTAAGGAGACATGACAACTAAATATGATGCAGGATCACGGATTGGCTCCTGGAACAGAAAAAGGACATCAATGGAAAAACTGGTGAAATCTGAATAAAGCCTGGAGTTCAGTTAATAATAATGTACCTATGTTAGTTTCTTAATTTTGACAAATGTATCACGGTAATGTAAGATAACATTAAGGGAGAGGAACTGGATGAGGGGTTAGAGGAGGGGTTAGACAAGAATTCTCTGTACTATCTTTGAAACTTTTCCGTAAACCTAAAGTTACTCCAAAATTTAAAAAATATATTTTTGAAAAGCTACAAGAAATTACATAATTAAGAATAAATTTCTAGGGCCAGCCTGGTGGCACAGTGGTTAAGTGCCCACATTCCACTTCTCGGTTGCCCAGGGTTCGCCCGTTCGGATCCCAGGTGCGGACATGGCACCGCTTGGCAAGCCATGCTGTGGCAAGTGTCCCACATATATAGTAGAGGAAGATGGGCACAGATGTTAGCTCAGGGCCAGTCTTCCTCAGCAAAAAGAGGAGGATTGGCAGTAGTTAGCTCAGGGCTAATCTTCCTAAAAAAAAAAAAAAAGAATAAATTTCTAGGGGCCGGCCTGGTGGCACAGCGGTTAACTGTGCACGCTCTGCTTGGGTGGCCCGGGGTTCGTCGGTTCGGATCCCGGGTGCAGATATGGCACCACTTGGCAAGCCATGCTGTGGTAGGCGTCCCACATATAAAGGAGAGGAAGATGGGCACAGATCTTAGCTCAGGGTCAGTCTTCCCCAGTGAAAAGAGGAGAGTTGGCAGCAGTTAGCTCAGGGCTAATCTTCCTCAAAAAAAAAAAAAAGTCAATCCATCATGAAGACAATATTTACAAATGTGTACAAACATTAACAAATCTCAAAATACATGAAGCAAAAATTTACAAAAGCCAAAGAAAAATAAATTAATTTCACAATCATGGTAGAAGTTAACACCCTTTCTCAGTAATTGATAGGAAAAAAGAAGACCAAAATATCAGTAAAGATCTAGAAGATCCAAAAACACTATCAGTAGCTTTAACCTAATTAATATTTATGGAACCCCAAAACTGAAGAATACACATCCTTTACCAATGCCATATGCTAGGTCATAAAACAAGTATCAATAAATTTATAAGGACTGAAATCACACAGAGTATGTTCTCAGACTACAACGTAAGTAAATTTAAAACCAATAACAATAAGATATTTAAAGAAACTCCAAGTACTTGGAAATTAAAGAATATATTACTAAACAATCCACAGGTCAAAGAATAAATCACAAAGAAATTATAAGGTATTTTAAACCAAAGGATAATAAAACTAAAAAATATCAAAATTTGTGAGATGCAGCAAAAGCAATGCTTAGAATTTTATAGCTTTATGTGTTGATACTAGAAAAGAGGAAAGGCTTCAAGATGCTTTTAAGAAAGGAACAAAGGAAAATATATACAAAATCAGAAATCAATGAAATAGAAAACAGACGATACAGAAAAGTAAGGAGGCCAAAGCTGGCTCTTTGAAATGATCAACAAAACTAGTAAACTCCTAGACAGATTAAGAGAAAAAGAGATATGCAAATAACCAATATCAGGATTAAAGATGAGTTATTACTACATATCCTATAGACATTAAAAGAACAATAGGAAGGGCTGCCCCATGACCTAGTGGGTAAGTTCAGTGCACTCTGCTTTGGCCGCCTGGAGTTCTGTTCCCAGGCACAGACCTACACCACTTGTCAGCAGCCATGTTGTGGCAGTGACCCACATACAAAATAGAGGAAGACTGGCACAGATGTTAGCTCAGGGCCAATCTTCCTCAAGCAAAAAGAGTAAGATTAGCAACAGATGTTAGCGCAGGGTGAGTCTTCCTCAGCAAAAAAAAAAAAGAAGAAGAAGAAGAAGAAAATATTATGATGACTTTATGCCAACAAACTTAACAACTTTGATGAATTGGGAAAATTCCTTAAACATACAATTTAACAAAACTGACATCAAATGAAACGAGAAATCTGTATAGTCCTATATCTATGAAATAAATTGAATTCCTTATCAAAACTCTTCCCACCAAAAAAACTCCAGGACCAGATGGTTTCAATGAATGAATTATATCAAATATTGAAAGAAAAATTAACACCAATCTTATACAAGTACTTCTAGAAAAACAGAAGAGGAGGAAACACTTGCCAATCCATTTTATAAGGCCACCATGACCCTAATACCAAAACTTGATAAAGATATTAGTAAAACAAACAATTTCAGACCAATATCTTCATGAAGTAGATGCAAAATTCCTCAACAAAAGTTACAAGGCGAATTCTGCAAGATATAAAAGGGATAAGAAACAATGATCACATAGAGTTTGTCCCAGAAATGCAAGGTCAATTTAACACGCAAAAGTCAAACAACATAATTCAGAAATAGACCCATAAGTACATTTCAATTCTTGACAGAGAGTCCGAAGACATCCAATTGAGAAAGAAAAGTCCTTTCTGGGATAATTGGATATCCATATGGGGAAAACAAATGAAACTTGAATTCTACTTCACACCATAGACAAACATTAACTTTAGATGAATCATAGACCTAAATGTAAAGTCTAAAACTATAAAGTATTTAAAAGAAAATGTAAGATAATATCTTCATGACTTAGGGGCAGGCAGAAGTTTCATAGACAAGACACAAAATGCAATAATCATAAAAATTAATCATTTAGACTTTGCCGAATTAAAAACTTCCGCTCATCAAAAGACTTGATTAGAAAATTAATAGGGAAGCCAGAGACTAGGAGAAAATGATCCTGAGACGTATATCTGACAAAGGACTTGTGGTTCAAGGAATATAAAGAACTCCCAAAACTTAATAAAATGATACACGACAATAAAAAATGGGTAAAAGATATGAAAAGACACTTAACAAAGAAAGATATACAAATGGCCAACACATATCTGAAAAAGGTGCTCAACATCATTACTCATCAGATAAATGCACCTAAAAGCACAACGATATACCATTAAACCCCCATGAATTAAGTATAAGTGGTACCCGAATAATGGTACCCCCAGGCACTTTGCAGAAACAAACTGAAATGTTCCCTGGAGTAAGACACCTCCATTCTAGGTCTTAACCTATTCCTACAAATAATTTCTCCAGAACAAGGAGAAGCACAGCACTTAAGGAAAAAAGGTGTCACTAGTGAGAAGTGACAGAAACAACAGACGGCAGAATCAAATTAGCAGAGACATCAAATATTGGAATCCTTAGACAAAGTCAATAAAATAACTGGTTTCCATTTTTAAAGAAATAAATGAAAAGTTTGAAAATATCTGCAGGATTCTATAAAAAGTGATTTAACAGATTTTAAAAAAATAGAATTCCTAGAAATGAAGAACACAATGAGTGAAACAAAGTTTATTTGATGGATTTAACAGCGGTTTAGATTCTGCTGAAGACAGCATTGGTGAACTGAAATAGGTCAGAAAAACAACCAAGAACGTAGCACTGAAATATAGTGACATGGGAAATACAAAAAGGAGGTCAAGAAACACAGAAGTTAAAGTCTGACAAATATTTAACTGGAGTTCCAAAAGGAAAGAACAAAAAATGGTGCAGAAACAATGTCTGAAGACATTACAACAGAATTTTCCAGAACTGATGAAACACACCAATCCTAGATTCAAAAAGCCCAACAAAGTCCAAGGGAGACAAAAGAAACTTCAAATATAGACATATCATTATAAAATACTTTAAAACAGGAGCCAGCCCAATTGAACAGTGGTTAAGTTTGCCCACTCCACTTCAGTGGCCCAGGATTCATGGGTTCGGATCCCAGGCATGGACCTAGCACTGCTCGTCAAGCCATGCTGTGGCAGCATCCCACATAAAATAGAGGAAGATTGGCGTGGATGTTAGCTCAGCAACAACCTTCCTCAAGAAAAAAGAGAAAGACCGGCAACACATGTTAGCTCAGGGTGAATCTTCCTCACAAAAAAACCTCCAAAAAAACAAAAAACACTTTAAAACAATTATAAGAAGAATACAGATTATCTGTAAAGGAGAGACATAAAGGTGACTTCTCAACAGCAGAAATGGAAGCCACAAGACAGTGGTAGGATATGATCAACATATTGAAAGAAAACAACCTGCCAATCTAGAATTTTAAGCCCTAAAAAACTTTACCTTTTAAAATGAGGGTAAAATAAAAATAGTTTACAACAGACAAAAATTTTGAAAATCAGTCACCAAGAGATCCTCATTAATGGAAATTCTAAAATATCTGCTTCAAGAAGAAGGCAAGTAGTCCCAGATGGGTAAGTTGAGAAACAAGAGTGATAAATACAAAATATATATATTTAAAATATATAAAATATGTAAGAAAATCCGAATGAAAAAAGTGATTATATGAAACAAAATAATAATGTCCTGAGAGGTTAAAAAGTAAAAATTAAAAGCATCAAAACAACATAAAAGTTGTGAAAAAGGGACATAGAATTTAAATATTCTAAGTTATTTGTATCTTCTGGGAGGAGGGGAAATATACTATAATTTCTATAAGTTAGGTGTGCGTTTGTTAAGTTCTAAGATGACCACTAAATAAACACAGAATATAAAACTTTATAACTATTAGAAGGACAAAAATATACATAATAATAAAAAATACCAGTCTGCTTACCTACCAAAATTGATAAAATTAAGAAGACTAACACCAAATGTTGAAAAGAGGTGGAGCACCTGGAACTTCCCTAGATTGTTGCTGAGTGTGAATGGTACAAGCATTCTGAGAAAGGTCTAGCAGTTTCTTATGAAACAGGACTTGTTGAATCTTAGTTCTTATTAAACTCTAGACCCAGTAATTCCACTCCCATGGGTTTACCCGAAAAAAACATAAAAACATAAGCCACAAAAAGATTTTTACAAGAAGCCATAGCAGTGTTATTCATAATAACCAAAGATTAATGAAATAGAAAACAAATATACAATGGAAATCAACAAAGCCCAAAAGATCTTTGAAAGAACTAAAAAAAATTGACAATCTTCTAGTGAGACTGATCAAGAAAAAGGAGAGAAAGTACAAATAAGCAATATTAGGAATAAAAGAGGGGACATTACTATAGATATTGCAAATAAATAATAACAATAATAATAATGAATATTAACATTATGGCACCAATAAATTTGGAAAAATAGATTAAATACTCAAATACCTTTAAAAAATTAACCAGAGCCAGCCCTGATGGCCTGGGGGGTAAAGTTCTGCATGCTCCGCTTTGGCAGCCTGGGTTCAGTTCCCAGGCATGGAACCCCACCTCTCACCTGTCAGTAACCACGTTGTGGCGAGGGCTCACACAGAAGAACGAGAAGAACTTAACAACTATACACAACTATGTGCCGGGGCTTTGGAGAGGGGAAAGGAAGAAAAAAAGGGGTAAGATTGGCAACAGATGCTAGCCTAGGGCGAATCTTCCCCTGCAAAACACAAAACAAAACAAAACAAAAACTTGTTTAAAAGAAAAAGAAAAATTAGCCAAGAACTACCTCAGGAAGAATAGAAAGCCCAAGAAGTCCTGTAACCATTAAATAAATTCAATCTGTAATCAAAAATATTTCATTGGGGCTGGCCCCGTGGTCAAGCAGTTAAGTTCACACACTCCGCTTCAGTGGCCCGGGGTTCCCAGCTCGGAAGCTGGGTGCAGACCTACACACCACTCATCAAGCCATGCTGTGGCGATGTCCCACATAAAAGAACTAGGACTTGCAACTAGGATATACAGCTATGTACTGGGGCTTTGGGGAAGGAAAAAAAAGAGAGAAAACTTGGCAACTGATATTAGCTCAGGGCCAATCTTCCTCACCAAGAAAAAAAAAAGGCATACCTTTAAAAAAAACTGAGAAAGAATAATAACATTTGCATCAAAAAACAAAAACAAAACACCTGTTTACATGCCCCATGCACTTTTGTGAATGCATATTTTATTTCACAATTTGGAATGCTAAAAATAAAATAGCAAGAACAAGAAGATACGGCCAGAGAATTCAGAGAAACGCTGGCAGAAAACGCTGTCACAAAGAACTAAAAAGATACAAAAAAGTAACCAGGAGCCACAGATCATCAACACAAAATCAAATGAGAGAAACTCTAAAGCGGGTCCACAGTGATTTCTTTCTTTGGGGTTTTGCTTTCCTGTGGGTGGGAGGGGGCAGGTTGTAGCAATAAACAGCAAAACAGAAATCTTTACTCAATTCGCTCAAAAGTTAACCAAGTTGAGGAAGCTGCAGACATTGATGTGGCAGTCGGCGCCTCACCTAAAAAGCACCAATCTTCACGACAACTCGCCTGCCAGCAGCTGCGAGGTCACAGTCCTCACACACACGAGGAGGACGTCCCATTGCCATAATTCATGTTGCGGACACTGATTCCCGGTTCCACTAAAAAAAAAAAAAAAAAAAAAGGAAAATTGCATTCCTACAAAACAGACACCCCCTCCCCTGAGCACATTCCAAACCTGTACTCCTTCCAACAAGTTTTCTGGTTAATTAGTCAATTCGACCCTTCCGTGGCAAACTGAGATGCTGCCAGCTGGCCACGTGCGACACCTAGAAAGCCCGCCGGACCCCCGGCAGACCCCTTGCTCCCAGGCTCGGGAGGCCCCGGGGGCGACCCTACGTGGGAGACCCCACAGCAGCCCTGCAGCGAGCCCTCCGGGGGGAGCTCGGGGTCCCCAGAGACGCCCGTTGCTCAGCTTCCCCCGCTCCTTGGAACCGTGACCCCCAGACAGGAGAGGAGGAGCTGTGGAGGCTCCTCGAGGGGCGGGGAGTCGCCGTTCGTCCCTCCCCCGCCCGAGGGGACAGCGACGGGGACGGGGCCAGGCCGGACTCTGCCGTCCGGGAGCCTGAACCGATGGGTCCAGCGGGCAGGACTCCTGGGCTCGGCCCTGGCGCCGACTTGAAGTCAGCTTCCGTGGGCGGAGGGGCTGAACCCCATCTCCTGGGTCCGAGGGGACAAAGGAGGGACCCCTCAGGCCTATGTGACCCCTCGGCTCCACAGCGCCCGGAGCGTCCCGGAGGCTCCCGGCCGGCGGCCTGTTACCCCCAGTGAGGCGGCCGCGGACGTGACGCCCAGCCTCACAAAGCCCACATCTGGGAGCATTTCCGGGTTCCCCGGGGCCACCCTCACCCTAGGCTGGGGGCCTGGGCTCTTCCGTCTTAGTCAGTCAGACGAAAAGGAGGGTGAAGAAGCCTCAACTGAGAAGCCCAGCGACCACCTCTGGCCCCTTCAGGCCTCGTCAGGCAGGCGCGCGACGCTCCTCGCTCCGCCTCAGGCGCCTCCCTTCCCGCCGTTCCTCTGCGCATGCGCCGCTGCTCCCGCCGCGCCCCCTCTTGAGCTCGCGGAGCTCGCCATTCCGCACTCTCTACATGCGCTTCCTCTCTACGTGCGCGCGCGGGCGCGCACAAGCACACGCCCTCCACCTGCGCATGCGCTGCTGCCTTTCTAGCCGCGCTCTTTGGACCACGTGCCCAGCCCTCTGTCCCGGTCTGGTCCTCACCTCCTCTGCTCTTCCCGGGCCTTTAGCCGTTTCTTGGTCTAGAGCTTATGCTTTCCTTCCACACCCCCCAGTAAGGTGGTGGTGAGGATGAGGTGGAAGGCTTGTTCTTCCCGTTCGTTCCTTTTTGACTTCAAACCTTCGACTCTTACTTAAAGGCTGCCCCACTCCTAGCCAAATCTTAAATATGTGTCCGACAAGACAGACAGGGACCTTGCCTTCAGAGAGCTCAGGAATCTACTGGAATTGCAGACAAGAATCAAAAACCCAGACAAAGATTTACTTAGATCAATGGCTCTCAAACTTTTTGGTCTCAGGACTGCTTTTATACTCTTAAAAATTAAGGACCCCAGTAATTTATGTGGGTTACATTTATGTAGGTTGTACGTTTATGTGAGTTACGTCTATCAATATTAAAACTGAGAAATTCTAAGATATGTATTGTCATCAAAAATCCATTGTGTTAACATAACGTTTTTTTAAAGTATCTATGATTTTCACACCAAAAATAATTTAGTGATAAGACTGTTTTACACTTTTGCAAGTTTCTTTAATGCTTGGCTTAATAGAATACAGTTGGATTCTAATTTCTGCTTTTGCATTGGGTCTGTTGAAAGAGCTCCTGTCCTGTAGCTTCTGGAAATGTCACTGTATGCTCAAGAGAAAATGAGAGTGAAAAGGCAGATAACATCCTAATAGTGTTAGGAAAATAATATTCATTTCATGGGCCCCTGAAAGTGTCTCAGGAACCCCCAAGGGTCCCTGGCCCACATTTTGAGAACCACAGGCTTAAATCATTATGATTGAACAAAGAGATGTTTGGTGTCTAGGTGCTGTAAGAATGCATCATAATATGTGGAAATTATTCCATCCTTGAACACGTGGACTCAGTTTGGAGGGAGGAGTTCTCTGAGGAAGTAACATTGAAGCTGAGGCTTGAAAGATAACTTACTAGTGAAAAATGAGGTGTGAGCATCTCAGGCCCTGAGAATATGCCAAGGCCCTGAGGCAGGAAAATCTGTGAACTCAAGTCACCCAGAAAAATGTTGGTCAATAAATACTTATTGAATGATGTGCCCGCACTGCCCTAGACCCTCGAGATACTGTTATGAAAAAGATTTTACATTCTAGTGGCAAAAAGACAGTAAATACACAAACAAATAGGAATTTCCAAGGATGGGAGTGCCATTAAGAAAACAAAATAGAGTGTTATTAGGGGACTAGGCAGGGAGCTATAGACAGAGTAGTCAAGAAAGACCTCTCCGAGGAGGTGATGTTTGAGCAGAGTCTTTTTTTTTTTTTTTTTTTAAGGATTGGCACCTGGGCTAACAACTGTTGCCAATCTTTTTTTTTCTGCTTTATTTCCCAACCATCCCCCACTCCTGTACATAGTTGTATATCTTAGTTGCAGGTCCTTCTAGTTGTGGGATGTGGGACGCCGCCTCAACATGGCCTGACAAGTGGTGCCATATCCGCGCCCAGGATCCAAACCCTGGGCCGCCGCAGCGGAGCGCGCAAACTTAACCACTCGGCCACGGAGCCAGCTCCTGAGCAGAGTCTTGAAGGAGATGAGGGAGAAGCCGTGAACAGCATGGGGAAGAGCATTCCAGGTAGAGGGAAGAGCAGTGACAAAGACCTTGAGGCAGAAGTGTACTTGACAGGTTCGTGAAGCAGCAAGGAGGACAGTGTGGCTGGATCCCAGTGACTGAGGGATAGGGTGGTAGTAGATGGGATCAGAGAAGTAGCAGGGGCCTGAGTATTGTATGGAGGGCCTTGTAGGTCATGGTAGGAAGTTGGGGTTTTTTTCCTGAGTGAGATGAAAACCTATTAGAGGGTTTTCAGTCAATAAGTGATTTATGTTTTAACCGGAGGATCCCTCTAGCTTCTGGGCAGACAATAATATGTGTGGGCTAAGGGTAGCTTCTGGTGGCTCCAGGCTTGTATCTGCATAACTCCAATCTCTGCCCTTCTCTTCTAGGAGTGTCTCTCCTCTGGGTGTCTCTTATAAGGACACTTGTCATTGGATTTAGGGCCTACTCCAATAATCTAGGATAATCTCATCTTGAAATCCTTAATTTAATTACATCTGCAAAGACCCTTTTTCCAAATAAGGTCACATTCGCAAGTTCTGGGGGTTAGGACAAGAATGTATCTTTTGGGGAGCCACCATTGAACCAACTAGAGTATGTCTGGGATGGGGACTGAAAATATGCATTTCTAGCAAGTTCCCAGGTGACACTGATGTTGTCCTTGCAGGGATCACAATCACCAATGTAAAGAAGTCAAGCAAGAGGGGGACCAAAAATTGACAGCATGGATATCATTGGTGACTTTGACGAAAGTGGGTTTGGTGGATGAGTCAGGATGAAAATCTACTGGAGTAGATTCAAGGGAGACTTGAAGAGAGGAAGCAGCAGTGAACACAGACAGCTGTGTAGTGGCTTTTATTATCAAGAAGAGGAAGAAATGGAACAAAAGTGTGGAAGGATGGATGGTCAAGGAATGAGTTTTTAAGATGGAAGAAATAATAGCACATTTGTATGCTAGTAGGAAGGAGTTGGTAGGGAGGGGGAACCTGAAGATTCAAAGGAGAGAGGAACAAATCATAGCAGGGATGTCCTTAAGGAGGCAAAAAAAGATGGAAGAGAGCATGCAGGTGGACTGGTTTCCCTTAGGGCTGAGTGGTCCGATATGGTAGCCACTCGCCACATGTGGCTTCTGAGCACTCAAAATATACTGAGTCCAAATTGATATATGCTCTCAGTGTAAAATACACACTGGATTTCATAGACTTAGTACAAAAAGAAGACTGTAAAAGATCTCACTAGTATTTTTTATATTGATTATATGTTAATATTTTAGATATGTTGGATTAAATAAAATATATTATTAAAAATAATTTCATTTCTTTTTTTTAAATATTTATACTGGTATTATCTGTAATAACCCAAAACTGGAAACAACCAAAATGTACATCCACAGTTGAATGGATAAATAAATTGTGGTATATTCAGACAGCAGAATACTGTAGAGTGGTGAGAATGTAAGAACTGTTGCTAGTTATTCCACTGATGAATCTCACAAACATAATGTTGAACAAAATCAAGTCAAACACAAAAGAATACTTACTGTATGGTTCCATTTACATAACAAAAAACAGGCCAAACCAAAGGATGGTGCTGTAAGTCAAGAGGAAGGGGTTAGTGATTGGCAAGGGCGTAAATGGTTTCCAGGTTGATGATAATGTTGATCTTAGTTACATGGGCATTTACTTTGTCATAATTCATTGAGCTGTACATTGTGATTTGTGAACATTACTATATGGGTATCATCCTTCACAACAACAACAAAAAAAGGTAAAAAATAGCATTGTGCACCCAAAACTACTAAAAGAAAATTTGAAAGTACCGGAGTTTGTCACAGATCTGAATTTTGATACTGGTTAAAATGTAGTTACAGGTATTCTACCCATAGCAGTCAGGATTATTAAAGCTGGTTGCTTTAACATACAACTCCAAAATATTAGTAGCTTAATGCAATAGATTCGTACTTATATAAAGTCCAAAAGGCTCTCCTCCAAGGAGAGACCAGGGACCTAACCTCCTTAATCTCTTGTCTCTCCATCCCTGAGTTCTCCAGTGACTTCTCAGCTTCTAGGCAGCCAATGAGTGAAGGGAGAGAGATGAGGTAAAAACTGTACAGGACATTTTATGGCCAAGTTCAGAAGTGGCCTGTATCACTCTGCACCCGCTCCATTGTCCCAAGACTAGTCACATGGCCTCAACCTCACCGCAAGGAGGCCTGGGAAGTGTAGTCTTCCCTCTGTGCCTAGGAAAGAGGAAACCAAATTGGTGAGCATCTAGAGAATCTCTGCCACCCATCCTTGGACCTCCAGTTGCTCATGTCCTCACCTCTGAGGAAAGGATTAGTGTGTGGAAGAGAGGGAGATCAGTGTTTTAGTTTACTGTGACTGCAATAACAAACTATCACAAACTTGGCAGCTTAAAACAACAGAAATATATTCTCACACAGTTCTGGAGGCCAGAAGTCCAAAATCAAGGTGTTGGCAGGGCTACACTCCCCTCTTAAGGCTCTAGAGGGGAATCAGATCTTTGCCTCTTCCAGCTTATAGTCGCTGCAGGACTCCTCTGGCTTGTGGCTGTGTAACTCCCATCTCTGCCTCTCTCTTCACATGACATTATCCTCTTCTCTCTGTCTTCTCCTCTGTGTGTCTCTTACAGCACTGGACACTTGTCAGTAGATTTAGGGCCCACTCGGATAATCCAGGTTGATCTCATCTTGAGATCCTTAACTTAATTACATCTGCAAAAACGCTCTTTTCCAAAGAAGGTCACATTCACAGATTCCAGGACATGATACACACCTTTTGGGGGGATCACCATTCAACCCACTACAATTAGTTCAGCAGCAATTATAATTATCTGTGTGGAAAATGATGAGAGCCTGGATTAGGACGGTGGCCTTGGAGTTGGAGAAAAGTGGATGGATTTGAAATATATTTTAGTATATATACTAAAGGATATTATTATAATTTAGTATATAGTTTAGTATATAATACTAAAGGATATTATTTATATTATTATTTAGTATATATACTAAAGGATATTAGAGGACTTCATGATAGCTTAGAAGTGGGAGCTGAGGACAAGGGGTGGTCTGGGTTTCATAGGGCCATGAGGGGAATGGACTGGAGGGGAGACTAAGGCCAAGGAGGAGCCTGAGGTCTGGGCTCAAGTGGGAAAGCACAAGACCTGAGTCAGCCTGAGCCAGAAGGACAGAGAGGAGAGGACAGGGTAGAGAATCAGGACGCAGGAGGGATTGGTTTAGGGACTGATGGGCTATATGGGAAAAAGGGAACGAGGATGTCACCCAGGGCTTGGCCCACCTGGGAAGAAAGGATCTGTGAACTTGAAGACAGATCTCTTGATATTATCCAGTCAGAGGAGAAAAAAATAAATAAGAATGAAAAAGAGTGAATTCAGTTCACTAGTATTTTGTTGAGGGTTTCTGCATCTATGTTCTAACCTTATACCTCAAGGAACTAGAAAAAAGAAGAACAAACTAAGTCCACAAGTAGCAGAAGAAAGAAAATAATAATGATTAGAGCATAAATAAATAGAAACTAGAACGACAGTTTAAAAATCAATGAAATGAAGAGTTGCTTTTTTTAAAAGATAAACAAAATTGACCATCCTTTGCTAAGACTCAGAAAAAAAGATACATGATTCAAATTAATAAAATCATAAATGAAAAGGGAGACATAACAACTGATACCACAGAAATACAAAGGATCATAAGAGACTACTATGAACAATTATACATCAACAAATTAGATAACTTAGAAGAAATGGATAAATTCCTAGAAACACACAACTTACCAAGCCTGAATCATGAAGTAAATCTGAACAGACCAATAACAAGCAAGGAGATTGAGTCAGTAATCAAAAATCCCCCAACAAATAAAAGCCCAGGACCAGATGACTTTATGGGTGAGTTCTACCAAACATTTAAAGAAGAATTAATACCAATATTTCTCAAACTCTTCCAAAAAATTGAAGAGAAAGGAACACTTCCAAAACTCATTTTACAGGGCCAGCATTATCTTGAAACCAAAGTAAGAAGGACACTGCAAGCAAGGAAAATTACAGGCCAATATCCCTGATGAACATAGATGCAAAAATCCTCAACAAAATATTAGCAAACTGAATTCAACAGCACATTAATAGGATCATACATCATGGTCAAGTGAAATTTAGCCCTGGGATGCAAGCATGGTTCACCAAAGGCAAACCAACACATGAGATATACACATTAACAGAATGAAGGATAAAAATCATATGATCATTTCAATAGATGCAGAAAAAGCATTTGACAAAATTTAACAGAGTTTATGACAAAAATTCTTAACAAATTAGGTATAGAAGGAATGTACCTCAACATAATAAAGACCACATATGACAAGCCTACAGCTAACATCATACTCAAGGGTGAAAAGTTAAAAGCCTTTCCTCTAAGATCAGGAACAATACAAAAATGCCCACTCTCATCACTTCTCTTCAATGTAGTACTGGAAATCCTAGCCACAGCAATTAGGCAAGAAAAAGAAATAAAAGTTATCCAAATCAGAAAGGAAGAAAATTATCTGTTTGCTGATAACATGATCTTATATGGAAAACCCTAATGACTCCACCAAAAAATTGTTAGAACTGACAAACGAATTCAGTAAAGTTGCAGGATATAAGATCAACATACAAAAATTAGCTGTATTTCTATACACTAACAATAAACTATCTAAAAGAGAAATTAAGAAAGCTATGCCATTTACAATAGCATCAAAAACAATAAAATACTTAGGAATAAATTTAACCAATGAGGTAAAAAATCTGTACACTGAAAACTATACGACATTGATGAAAGAAATTGAAGAAGACACAAGTAGAAAGATATCCCATGTTCTTGGATTGGAAGAATTAATATTGTGAAAATGTCCATACTACCCAAAGCAATCCACAAATTCAATGCAATCCCTAACAAAATTCTAATGGCATTTCTCATAGAAATAGAAAAAGACTATCCTAAAATTTGTATGGAACTACACAAGACCCTCAATAGCCAAAACCATCTTGAGGAAAAAGAACGAAGTTGGAGGCATCACACTTCCTGATTTCAAATTATATTACAAGGTTATAGTAATCAAAACAATATGGTAATAGCATAAAAACAGGAACATAGGCCAGTGAAACAGAATAGAGAGCCCAGAAATATACCCACATGTATATGGTCAACTAATAGTTTTTTTTTTTGAAGATTGGCCCTGAGTGAACATCTGTTGCCAATCTTCCTCTTTTTTTTTTTTTTCCTGAAAGCCCTGAAGTACACAGTTGTATATAGTAGTTGTATGTTCTTCTACCTCCGCTATGTAGGATGCCGCCTCAGCATGGCTTGATGAGCAGTGCTAGGTCTGTGCCCAGGATCCAAATCAGTGAACCCCGGGCCAATGAAGCAGAGTGTATGAACTTAACCACTTGGCTACGGGGCTGGCCCCAATGGTCAACTAATCTTTGACAAGAGAGCCAAGAACACATAATGGGGAAAGGATAGTCTCTTCAATAAATGGTGCTGGGAAAACTGGACAGCCACATGCAAAAGAGTGAAACTGAACCACTATCGTACATCACTCACAAAAACTAACTTGAAATGGATTAAAGATTTAAATGTAAGACCTGAAACTGTAAAATTCCTAGAAGAAAACATAGGGAAACAGCTCCTTGAGTTTTGCCAAGTTCGCCTTGGCAAGAATTTATTGGATAAGATACCAAAAGCACAAGAAACAAAAGCTAAAATAAATAAGTAGGATTAAATGAAACAAAAAGAGCTTCTGCACAACAAAGGAAACAATTAATAAATTGAAAGGCAACCTATGAAATGAGAGAAAATATTTGCAAACCATATATCCGATAGGAGGTTAATATCCAAATACATAAAGAACTCACACAACCCGAGCAAAAAAGCAAATAATCCAATTAAAAGATGGAAATGAAGAGACGTTTTTCTGAAGAAGATATACAAATGGCCAATAGGTACATGAAGAGGTGCTCAACATCACTAATCATCAGAGAAATGCAAATCAAATCCACAGTGAGATATCACTCACGTCTGTTAGGATGGCTATTGCCAAAAAGACAAGAGATAACAAGTGTTGGGGAGGGTGTGGAGAAAAGGGAACCCTTGTACACTGTTGATGGGCATGCAAATTGGTGCAGCCACTGTGGGAAACAGTGTAGAGGTTCCTCAAAAAATTAAAAATAGAAATACCATATGATCCAGTAAGCCCACGCTCAGGTATATATCCAAAGGAATGAAATCAGGATCTTGAACAGATGTCTGCACGTCCATGTTCATTGCAGTGTTATTCACAATAATATAGCCAAGTCATGGAAACAGCCTGGATGTCTTATAGTGGATGAAACGGATCAAGAAAATGTGGTATATATACACAATGGAATATTATTTGGCCATAAAAAGAAGGAAATCCTGCCGTTTGCAACCACATGGATGAACCTGGAGGGCATTACGCTAGGCGAAATTAGCCAGATGCAGAAAGACAAATACTGCATGGTATCATTTATATGTGGAATGTAAAAAAAAAAAAAAAAAGCCAATTTCATAGAAACAGAGAGTAGAATGGTGGTTGCCAGGGGCTGGGGAGTGGGGGAAACGGGGAGATGTAGATCAAAGGGTACAAACTTTCAGTTATAAGAAGAATAAGTTCTGAGGATCTAACATACAGCACAGTGACTATAGTTAATAACACAGTATCGCGTACTTGAAAGTTGCTGAGAGATCTTAAGCATTCTCACCAGAAAAAAAAAAAAGCGTTAACTCTGAGATGATGGATACGTCAAATAGCTGGAGCTTGGTAACCATTCCACAATGTATATGTATATCAAATCATCATGTCGCACACTCTAAATATAGACAATCATATTTGTCAATTATTCCTCAATCAAGTTGGGGGGAAAAAAGCCCAGAATCAAAAACCAGGATACTATGAATATGAATTGATTTTTGATGACATTCATAAGAAAATAAATTGCATTAGGAGCCCTTGAAAAAAAAAGAAAATAGCGGATGAGACCTCTCAGAAAAGAGAGAGGGTGCTAGGTCTCTAAGAGAGGCTGGTTTTCCAGGACCTGGGTGGATGTCAGGAGGGTAGGAATATCCCTGACATTGCGTATCTGTGAGGAATTTGGGACAAGATTGGAGAGCCTGGGGGGCCTCGGGGAGACTTCAGAGACTGCTGGGTGTGCAGCCCGGGCTTAGAGACAATCAGGTACCGTCAACCTGGATCTAACTGCTGAGGTCCCAGGCTCCATCCTGGCTCCTCTTCTTGGGGCCCCACTGCAGAGGCAGGAAGCACAGCCTGACGCTCAGCTTCCGCTCTGGGCGCGTTGGTACCGCCCAGGCACCCCCCTCGCTCCCAGGGACCTTCCCATTTGGGGCCTGCAGCACTTTCACTTCCCCCAGGTGCCCAGCCCCTGCCCCAGCACGTGGAAGCACCAAGGTCTACACTTGTCACCAAGAACAGGACACAAACTCTGAGAGAGAGGGGCAATGACAAGGGGGAGGAAGGGGATAGATAAACAGAGAAAGGACAGGCATGCAGAGAGAAGGGGCCAGAAACCCAGAGAGGGAGACGATAGAGACCCCGGGGGTGGGAGGGACACAGACTCAGAGAGAGGACAGAGACCCAGAGGGAAAGAGAGAAATAACAACCAACAGAGAAGGGAACAGAGACCCAGAGAGGGGAGGACCAGAGACCGAGGGCCAGGAGGGGAGGACAGAGATGGAGGCAGAGACGGCAGAGCTTAGCAGGCAGTGAGGTCAGAGTGTCTGTGAGGTCGGCTGCTGTCCAGGGCTGGCCTGGGGTCCTGGTGCCCAGAGTGGGCGGCTGCAAGTAGACCAGGAGCTCCTGTGTGTCCCCCAGCCGAGCCATGGAGACCTGGGAGGGACTGCCTGCTGTGTCCTTGGTGCCCACAGATTCCAAGGCCCCTCAGGTACGGGGGTGTGTGTCCCAGTGGGGCAGGTGAGCGAGATAGGGACGCAGACAGAGAAAAAAGCCACCTCATGTGGAGAGGAAGGGGGCGGGGCTCCGCCCCTGGAACTTCCTCTTTCTCTGTGTTCCTTTCTCCCTCTCTCAGTCTCTCCTTCTCTCTCTCTTTCTCTCTCTCTCTCTTACGGCCTCTGTCTTTCTGATTGTCTCCCCCACTGCCAACACCTCTTTCTGTCCCGTCCCTCCCACTGGTGGCTCACCACTCTGTGCGAAGATGTCGGCCCAGGACAGATGCCTCAGCCTCATCAAGTACCTCCTCTTCGTTTTCAACCTCTTCTTCTTCGTGAGTTGCCTCATGGCTTACCCAGCCCGGGCCCTCCCCACACAATCCCCCCCGCTGCCGCAGCCGCCCAGCCTCCTGGGTCCCCCTTTGCCCACTGCTGTATTCTCCTCTCCTCTCCCCAGGTCCTAGGCGGCCTTATTTTCTGCTTCGGCATCTGGATACTCATCGACAAGACCAGTTTCGTGTCCTTTGTGGGTGAGGGGGCTGGGACCAGTGGGGTGGGCCTCCCTGGGGCAGGCTGGACACGCCCTCCCCCTAACTGGCCTCCTGGGGTCCCCTTGTCCCAGGGAGGCCCTCAGTGCCCCACTCCCGAGGCAGGTCCCAAGCTTTGCTCCACCGCTCGCCTCTGGCCTGCCCGAGCCTTGGCATCTTCCTCTGATAAATGAGTTGTGCATACTAATACTACTACTAATAATAATAGTAATAATAATAGCCATTCCTCGGGCACATCCTACATGTCAGGCCTCGGGTGGATGCTGATTTTTTCACAAACCTTCCCCTCTCTTGAGGTTCAGAGAGGGGAAGTCACTTACTGGATGTCACCCAGAAAGGAAGCAGAAGAGCAGATGTGACACTGATAACAATAGTAGGAAAATAATAATCGGCTAATCGTCCAAATCCTAATAGCTCATATTTACTTAAGTGTTTGCCCTGGGTTGAACACATGTCCCTCCAAACAACCCTAAGAAATAGATATTATTTATTAAGCCCCTAGGCTGCAGGGAGGTTCAAGTGACCAATCCCATGTCACCGAACGAGTCATGGGGCTGAAACTATTGGGAGGAGGAGCTGAAGGAGGACAGAGAGAGTGAGAGCAAGAAGGAGAGACAGAGACCAGAGAGAAGGAAGGATAGAAATCCAGAGACAGGGGAAAAGAGACCTAGAGAGAGAAAGGGACAGAGACTAGGGCAAGGACAGATGCCCAGAGAAGAGTGCCAGCAGCCCAGACAGAGGGCCCCAGGATGCTGCTCCCTACTTGGGTGGCTGCGTAGGTGGGGAACAGGGCTGCCTGCCTGGAGCTGCATGCTTGGGGCCCAATGTCACTGCCTCTCCTCTCCCCCAGGCTTGTCCTTCATGCCCCTGCAGATCTGGTCCAAGGCCCTGGCCATCTTAGGAATCCTCACCATGGGCCTGGCCCTCCTGGGCTGTGTGGGGGCCCTGAAGGAACTCCCCTGCCTCCTAGGCCTGGTGAGTGCCCCGTCGCCTCTCCAACCCTGGGACCACGGACATCCCCCCTCAAATAGAGCTCTGGCAGCCCCTGACACCCAGGGAGGGGCTCGGTCTGATCTCTCCACTCTGCTCCCCAGTACTTTGGGATCCTGCTGCTCCTGTTCGCCACGCAGATCACCCTGGGAATCCTCATCTCCACTCAGGGGGGCCGGGTGAGCTTGTCTTCCCCTCCTACTGTCCCCTGCAGCTAGTGGCGGCGGGGGGGGGGGGGGCTTGGAGGGGATGGAAAGAGATGGAAACAAAGACAGGTGAGGGCTGAGATAGATAAAGAGATATAACAGAGGCAGAGGAAGATGGAGAGAAACAGACACAGAAAGAGACAGAAGAGAGAGAGATACAGAGACTGGCAGAAAGATACAGAGAGAGAGACAGACAGACAGACAGGGAGAGTCAGAGAGAGACTCACCGACACAGACAGAGGAAGAGACATAGCAAGAGAGAAAGAAATCCAAAGGGAAACAAACAAACAGAAAATAAATAAATAAATAAATAACACGCAGAGAGACAAAAGGCTCCGAGGCAGTGACAGGGACCTAATGAGAGATGGTGGGAGACAGAGGGAGAAACAGAAAGACAGATGGTAGAAACTGGCAGAGATTTTGAGGAACAAAAGCATAGCTAGCCATTCCATGAGGAACTGAGGCAGACATAAGGATGCTCAGGGACCCCTTGGGGCTGACACACCCGGGGAGTGGCGCGAGTGGGTCGGAGCAGGTAGGGGTGGGGAGGCGGGAAGGGGTCCAGCCTCTCACTCTTGGCCTCTCAGCTGAAGCGGAGAGTGAAGGACATCGTCCTGGAGACTATTCAGAACTACCGCACCAACCCGGAGCAGACTGGGGCCGAGGAGAGCTGGGACTTCGTGCAGTTTCAGGTGCGTGAGGTCCCCACCCCCCGGGACGTGTATCCCTCCCTCCAGCTCTGAGACTGACGGGGATCGGCTCTCGGTCGAGGAGACTTCGCCCCAAGGGAGCCCGGGCCCCCAGGTCCAGGACCCTCCTGTAACCCTACCTACGCACCCCACCTCCTGCCATGCCGGACATGGGCCCACCCTCAAATAACAAATCCGGCCTCAATGTGGCCCAGTCTCCCAGCTGCCAGACCTTGGAATGGCTCCATCTTTTGCCTCGACAAGACTCCGCCCTCAGGCCCCAGGCCCTAGGGTGACCCCACTGCCTGCCTCGTAGTGACTCTGGCTCCCACGGGCTCACGTGAGGCTCCATTCCCTGGTCATTCATGTGGCCCCGCCCTCCATCCACCTGTCCCATACCTGAGGCTGAATTGCACTGCCCACCCAATCTTCCGTCCACAGCGTGATTCTGCAGCTCCTCCCCCAGCCCCAGCTCGCCCCGTGATTCGTCTCTCCCAACCCTATGTTGCCCTAACGAGCTCTGGCCCTGTCGTGACCCCAGCCCACACCCCACTTCACCCACCACTTAGCCCTCTGCTCTCCAAAATGACCTCATACACATCCCCCAGTCCTCTGATCCCCCCACATCATCTTGCATCTCCCCAGTCCCGGTCCCTCTAACTCTTGTCCCTCTCCTAGCTGCGCTGCTGCGGCTGGTTCTCTCCTCAGGACTGGTACCGCGTCCCCAGCCTGAGCAGCAACGAGTCGACGGCGCACCACGTGCCCTGCTCCTGCTATAACTCATCGGGCGCCAACGACTCCGCAACCTTGGAAAAGATCTCCTCCTCCCAGTTCAGCCGGCCTGGACCACTAGCGCGGCAGCGACACAGTACAGACCGTTGCGTGGTCCCTGCCAACGCCTATATCTACAGTGAGGTGGGGAGGGTTCGAAGCAGGAACTGCTGGAACGAGGAGAGGCCTGTGAGAGGTGTAGGGCCGCAGGACTAGGAGAGGTCGCAAGTAGGGTGGGGCTACAAGAAAGAACAGGACAACGGGAGGAGCGGGGTCTGTAGGAGGGGCGGGGCCTAAAGCCAAGGGCTGGCTGAAAGGGCAGGACCTGGAACGCTGATGTCTAGGGATGGGGAGACTTGGACCAGCCAAAGTGGAGACTAGAGAACTCTGGTAACTAGGGAAGCGGGGCGGGGCCTGAAAGAGGGGTGAAGGCTGGACTGAGAACGGTGGGCCCAGGCTTGAGGGCCAATCCCAGAAAGAACTCTACCTTTAACCTTTCCCTACGTCCCCAGGGATGCGAGCGGAGCCTCGAAAAGTGGTTGCACAACAACCTTATCTCCATAGTGGGCATCTGTCTGGGCGTCGGTCTACTCGAGGTGAGCTGGTCCTGCCTCCACTCGCGATTGGCCCTACAATCCCTAGCTGCCCCCAACCCCCGCAAATTGCGCATACCCCCGCTTCCTCTGGGAAAGGCGCATGCGTGATAGGGCGTCAGCCAATCCACGCCTTCGGGCAGCTCCGGCTAGAACCAAGGAGACCGGGCCTCTGTGAGCCCTGATTGGCTGCACGCAGGGAGCAGGCGTTTCCGCCCTCCCTCTCGAGGCTCCCATTGGACTCCTCGGAGTACCAGCCTCCTGCTATTCGCCGCAATATCCCTCTCCTTTCCCCGCAGGTGAGTGTGGCGGGGCTGAGCCTGCTGCCCCCGCGCGGCGCGCTCTGCCGGGATGCCCAGCCGCAGGTCCTGGGGGCTGACGGTTCGAGCCCCGAGCCCGGCCTGAGCGCTGATGGCGGCGGCGGGCGCTATGGTGCGCTGAGCAGCAGCGGGCGTAGCGGCAGTATGTGGGGTGGCTGGGGCATGGCAGATGCCTGCCCCAACTGGGGGGACAAGGCCCCGCAGGGCAAATTGCCCATGTCCCTGGGGCCCTGGCCGCTTTGGGATCAAGACGAGGAACAGCCTGAGACCGGGACCGGGATCGCGGGCGCAGAGGTGGAGGCCGAGGTGGAATTGGAGGCCGAGGTGGAAGGGGAGACAGATGAGCCTCCGGAATAAAGGACCCTGGGCTTGCTCTGGATCTCACTCCTTCCCAGACTCCAGACCTGCGCTAGACGCAGCTGGGTTCCCCTTGACCCCTCACTGTTCCCCTTCCAGCTCCTGCTCTGCTCCCCCCCTCCCCGGTCCGCCCGCATCTTCTATAGCCCCCCCCCCCCCATGACCTCCTGCCCTTTTACCCTTAACTCCACCACATTCTCCACCTCATCTTCCCCCCAACTCCTGTCCTTGACCCCATCTTTCACAGCCACGCCAAGTTCTCCCTCTAGCCCAGCCCATTTTCTGCCTGCTCCCTTCTCTGCCCCTCTCAGGACACCTCCCCGCCCAATTCTCGGTGCCTTACTTTTTCCCCCCGACTTTTCTCCCTCGGGACCGCCACCACCCCAACCCCTCTCACTGGCACCCCCTCGACCTCTCTGACTGCATCTCCTTTCTCTATAGCTCAGCTTCATGACGCTCTCCATATTCCTGTGCAGAAACCTGGACCACGTCTACAACCGGCTCGCTCGGTACCGCTAGGCCCCGCCCTTCCCCAAGCCCCGCCCCGCCCCCTTCCAGTGCCCTGGGCATTTCCCTGTCCCTGTAAATATTTGTTTAATCCCCAGTTAGCCCCAGCGAGTGAGCTCTCCGCCTCCTCATTCCCCCTGGGGACGCAGGTGTCTGCCTGCCCCGCTGCTGTTACCTCTCCCGGGGGACCTGGGGCTTCCGCCACCAGCTTCCTGCCCCCAAAGATACCTCATTTCCTTAGCTCATCTGTCGGCCTACCACTTCCCACAAGATGATTTTTCACCCAAACCCCAAATAAATCCCCTGTGTTTTGGTAAAATAGCTTTATCCTCTGTCAAAACACAAACCAACACACTTGGGGGGGGCAGCAACACAGTCTAGCCCACGGCTCGTTTAGAAGAGGGGATGAGATTTAAAAGCCTCACCCCACTGCTTGCCCAGCTGAGAAAAAGTCACGACCCTAACACCCACTTATAAATATCTCTTGTTATATTAAAAAAAAACGTATTTCCAGGGCCCACCTGGCTCTGCTCCTGCACAGAAAGGGTTAACCTTCAATATTCGATATTAGGGTCACAGGATAGGGTGGTAAGGAGAGGCAGATTGGGGAAAGGGGGGCTGAGAAACAGAGAGAGGGACAAGCCAATGTGTACAAGGACCCTCCGAAACATCCGGAAGAGAGGGAGGAGGGTGCCTCCTGGTAGAGACTGAGAACCCAGTGCTGTAGTGAGAGTTGTCTCATTCCGGTCCCCAGTCCCTGATGCTCTGGAGTGATCTGTCCTTTCAGATGCCCCTGTGCGGTCCCAATATCAGGATGCGTCCTTTCCTCTCAGTCCCAGCTGGGTCAACTCGCCACCCAGCTTTGAAGGTCCCCTCTAGCAGGGAGCAGCCCCCTCCCCGAATAAGCATGAGGAAAGCTGGAGGTCCTTCCTGGGGGGAGGGTATTCCAGGAGTGGGCCACTCTGGGGGTGCCCCTTCAGTCCCTGACCAGGCGGTAGATGTGGTGCTGGGCGCCCCGCTCGCTGGTGGAGACCTCAAAGACGTAGGCAGTGCAGAGCAGCAGCTCCTGGGTGTCCCTGTTGGTCACCACCTGCCAAGGAGGCCAGGAGAAGGGGGTGATGCTTGGAGGGCAGAGCAGGGCATCACGGGTTACCCAGGAAAGGGGTCCCCACCATGTCGCATTCCCCAAGTAGAGGGGATGCCCAACATGTCAGGTTCCCCATTTGAGGGTCGGCAAGGAGGGACCTCAAATCAGATGATGTATCATGTTACAGGGTCAAAGGAGTCCCCACCACATCACATCCCCCAGAGTTAAAGAGGATCCCACCATATCATGTTCCCTGGGCTAAAGTTAGGCTCCGCATGAAGGGGGTCCCCTAAGCTGAGGACCCACTGTGGGGTGTCCTCCAGGTCAGTTTCCCCAGTGAAGGGGGGATCTCCTTAGATGAGAGAGCTGTGGAGTCCCCCCCACATCAGTTCCCTGCGTGAAGGGGTCCCCTGGGTAAAGAGGTAAAGGTCTATTGTGGGGTCTCCACTGTGTCAGTTCCCCAGGCAAAAGGGTCCCCGGGCTGAGGGTCTGTTGTGGGCACTCCCCTCCACATCGGGGCCCCTGCCCCGGCCCAGCCCCAGGGCATCACCTGGAGGATGGTGAAGTTCTCCAGGACGCTGTTCATCATATAGCGCTCGGGCAGCTGCCGCAGCTTGTGCAAGAAATTCACCAGGTACTCGCACATGGGCGAGCGCAGCAGGCGGTACACGAACCTCCCGTCCTCCAGCTGGGCACGCTCCGTCTGAGCCGGGGGACGGGGAGTGGGGAGGACAGTGACTGAGAGACACAGGGGTCGCCCAGGGACCGAGCCACGCTCCATGCCTCCACTCCCCACTGCCATCTTCCCTCCATTGCCCCATCCACAGTGACCAGAGATGGGACCCTGCACCCTCAAGTATCCAACTCAAGATCACTGTGCCAGGCCGGCCTGGTGGTATAGTGGTTAGGTTCGTACACACTGCTTTGGCGGCCCGGGCTTTGAAGGTTCAGATCCCAGGCGTGGACCCATGCACCACTTATCGAGCCATGCTGTGGCAGGCGTCCCACATATAAAATAGAGGAAGATGGGCACAGATGTTAGCTCAGGGCCAATCTTCCTCAGCAAAAAGAGGAGGATTCATGGTGGATGTTAGCTCAGGGCTAATCTTCCTCAAAAAAAAAAAAAGATCACTAAGCCTATAAACCAGGGACCTCTCCCGCCCCTCAAAGCCATGCTCTGAACCTTCAGTGACCCCCAAATTCCTCTGACCTCCAGCCCCTCAGATACCCAAACCCTCCAAAGACCCCTCCGTGAGATCTCCAAACTCGGTATGACCTCCGAACTCAAGTTCCCTCGAGTCCTCAGCAACCGCTAAATGTGACCCGGAACCTCCTTGCACCGTGGACTCCTCCAGATCCATAAGGATCTTTTGAATCTTGGCGACTCTAAATCTCTGTCCCACACATTACTTTCGTATCCCCAAAGTGACCCCTACATGTGGCTTTGGAACTCCATATTACCTCTAAGGCCATGCATTAAACCCCCAAAGAGGCTAGGACGCCCGCCACCCCAGCATGCAGACCCCCAAATGCCTGAGCTGTCGCGGCTGCTGGTCCATTTCGTCTGCACCCTCAAAATGGCAGGTGGCTGGGTGCTCAGCCGCCCAGAGCTCCACCCGTCCAGCCTCACCTCCACCTTCTCCACCACCTGCTTGCCAAAGGAGCAGACCTTGGAGGAACAGGTGAGGGTCATGTGCTCCAGGCTCTCGTACTGGCTGCTCACTCCATAGAAGCCGCCGCTGCTGCCGCCGGCCCCCACCTCCTCACCACTCGGGCCCCAGTTCAGGTCCGCCTGAGGGATGGGGAGGCACAGGTGAGCTGGAGGAGACATTCCTTAGAAACAGTGGGAACTCTGCCCCACGCCCTGGTGCCTCCCATCACCCGGCAGGTGCCCCCGTCTCCTCCTCGGCGCTCCAAGTCCCCACCTCTCCACGGGCTGGTTTCTGGAGAAGACCCACCCTTCCATCAGCGTTGGAGAAGTCTACGTCCCCAAAATGGTCCTGGCCCTCCCTCCCCAGCAGCCCCCACTCCTCCCACCAAAGGAGCCCTGAAACTCAACTTTTTTATCCAGAAGCCCCCAACTCAAGAGCTCAGCCCCTTCCAAGGGGCTGGTTACCAAGGAAGCAGTTACTCCCTAGCAACCGAGGCTCTCCCTGGGAGCCCCTCACAACCCCCGCTGCTAAGGCAAGTGGCTATTCCTGGCAGCCTGGCGGGGTCTAGGGAAGACTGACCCTTCCCCAGAACACTCTCCTGGGCCCTTTCAGCTGATTCTCAGAAGTCAGACCCCTCTAGGACCCCAGTGGCCAGGTGGGCAGACAGTCCATTAGGCCAAGTGGAGCCTAACGAAGCCTAGGACCTCATCACACCTGTGGTCCGAGCCCATTGGTCATCTTCTTGGGAGGCACGTCTCTTCCTCTTTCTAACGTTAGCTGCTAACTTGACCAGGGCACTCTCTGGGGTGGTTTAGTCCTCTCCTCAGAGGCCTGACGCCATCCATCACCCTGGCAACAGGGCCTCGGGAAGCCAGACAAATCCAAAGACCTTCCCAGCCACTCCCCTGCATCCGTTCAGACGCTGGGCTTCCTAAGGGTCTAGAACTCTCCAGACCTGCAACCTGGTGAGGCTGTCTTAAACCCTCACGATGCCTAAGACCTCAGCAGCGCATCCCAGAGCCATCTCGGGCCCCCACCTCACACGCTAGAACACTTTAGAAGCGTGGTAGCTATGGACCCAGCAAAAAGCCTTCAGCAGACTTCCTTCTCGGGAAGTCTCGCCATGGCCCTGGTTACCACAAGAGTTACACCCCCTAAACCTTCACTGCATTTACTGAACCCCCATAGCATCACTCATTGTACTGGACATGAAACCAAACAGGCCTAAGAGAGACCCAGGGTCAGCCCTCTTATTCACAATTATATACGTAGCACCTGGCCTTGGGCCTATATGTAGTAAGTACTCAATAAATGGTTGTTAGATAAATACAAGATTTCACGAAACCACTCCTTGGGTCCTTCCACCGCTTCCTCCAGGCCAGACATTCTCCAGCAAGAGTCTGATGGAACCAGCGAAGCCTTGTCCTCTGGGGACCAAACTCTTCAGGACTCCATTGCTAAGGGGAGGGAGCCATTCCTTAGCAACAAGGCTTGGTGTGGTCAGGTGGGGCACAGGGAAGTCTGAAATGTTGCAGGCCAATCCCCAGGGCCATATCAGTCACACCTCTGGGTGTGGCAAAGTCTAGTGGGATCCGGCAAGTCAGAGTCCTAGGCCTAGGCCTGCAATGGTCCCAGCCATCCTGCCCTGGGGGCAAAACTCCTCGTTGTTCAAAGGTGCTCCTCCTTGTTGCAAAGGGGGCTGACACTGAGCCACGAGGATGGGAAGGTCCAGGCTGACCTGGCTGGTCCCGAGACTGTCTCCCTTAGAGTCCAAGGCCTTTGCTGGGAGGCCACGTGATTTAGGAGCCCTTTTTGTTTTTGGTGGCGGAACTCACCCAGAACTTGACCAGGAAGAAGGCGTGGGGGGGGCCCGCGATCATACAGCTCCCGCAGACCACCCTTTTTCTCCGGGAATTTGTCATAGATCTGCCGGACATCCACACTCTCGAGGGGGGGCGCTCCAGGGCTGGGGCAGTGCTGGCTGATGTGTACGAACAGGTGCCTCTGGTACTGAGGAAGGTCAGCCGTGGATGAGGGGCGGGAGATGGGCTGGACCCCCGGCCCTCGACGCCCAAGCTTGTCCCACACCCCTGTCACCACTCGCACAGCTCCTCCGCGAGCTGTTCCACACTGTCCACCCAGACACTGGGCCTGACTTCCAGGCACTGCCCCTACTCCCTTCTGCCCTTTCACTCCCACAGTACCTCAGTCCCCCAGCCCTGTCTCTACTGACCAGATCTCTGCCCTGTCCCCTACTCTCCATCCCCACAGCTCTGTCTTCTCCCACTGTCACCCCAGCCTCCTCGCTGGCCTCCCAGCCTCCAGTCTTTCCTCTCTAGTTCATTGCTCAAATAGCTCCACAGCTGACCCTGGCCCTCCTCTGCTCATAATCCTCCCATGGCTCCCCAGTGCCCTCAGGACAAAGCCCACACCCCCTCAACCTGGCCCTGAACTGAATACATGAATGTTCGATCAATGGATGTTCCATCAGTGGGTATATAGATGGACGGATGAGAATCCACACAGCCCACAACGAGACTTCCTATCGATTCGCATTCTTATCACTTCTTATCCGTAACCTGAAAATCTTCCCCATCTTCTCTTAATACAAATCTTCCCTCCATCTTTCCAGACCCAAGTCCATCCAACTCTGCCTCTTCCTAGAAGCCTCCCTTAGATCAAAATCAGATAGGATCTCTCTACCCTACCTTTTCCATGGGTCCTCATCACCCTCAGGAGAAAGTCTGGGTCCCTCACCTTGGCAATGTTCCTCCAGAACAGGCACCTCCCCGCCTATCTGCAGCCTCACCAGCTCCCACCACATTCAATTATTTGTTTCTCTGAAAACTTGATGCTGTTTCCATCTCTATACCTGAAACATGCAGTTCTACACATGACAAACTCCTACATAACCCTCAAAGCCCAACTCAAATGTTGTCATCTCAGGGAAGCCTTCACTGACTCCCCAGGCAGAATTACTCCTCTGGACACCCACAAAAACTTGAGCTTCCCCTATCTCAGAGCATACTCATTATTCAACAAACATCTATCAAGAGACCTACTGTATGCAAGCACTACTTTGGGTCCCAGGGCTACAAGGTAAAGTCCCTGACTTTATGGAGCTCACAGTCCACGGGCAGAGACAGAAAATTTCAAAAATCATCCCATGGGTAATACGAATTTCAGAGAGCGATGTATCCTATGGGAAAAAATCCCACTAAAGCATGGTAAGGGGGTCAAGAGTGATAGCAGCTGGTATCTTTTGTAAGGTGGTTTGGGAAAGCCAATCTGAGAAGATAAAATCAAGCAAAGGTCTGAATGAATGGAGAGAGAGAGTGGGGACATCTGGGGAAAGCACATTCCAGGTGGCAGGAACAGCAGATGCAAAGGCCCTGAGGCAGGAGTGGGCCTGGCATGTTTGAGAAAGGGCATGGAGGCCAGTGTGGTCAGACCAGAGTAAGCCAGGGTGAGAGGGCAGGAGGTAAGGGCAGAACAGGACCAGAGGTCAGATGGTGCAGAGCCATGTGGGCAACTGAAAGGACTTCAGCTTTCGCTCCAAGTGAGACGGGAGGGCTTTAAGCTGATCTTACTTGGGTTTTACCAGGACCACTATATGCAGCAACTGGTGTTTATGTGGCTGTGGCAGAGACTGCCATGTGTTCACCAACCCCAGTTCCCTTTCACACAGCTAAACTACATTTCCCAGGCTCCTTTGCAGTTAGGTATGACCACATGACTAAGTTCTGGCCAATGAGATGTGAGCAGATCTGATGGTTGCCACTTCCAAGCCAGACCCATAAAACCTGCTGCACAGTTATTGACTCTCTCCCTTCCACCATCTGCCAGCCAGATGCAGAGAATCAATCCAGCAGTAGATTCTGATGCCCTAGAAAATGGCAGAGCCACCAAATGCAAGATGCCCAATTTTCCCAAATCACTATGTGGAAGGCTCCTGCTGGACACCCACATTGAAATGTTACATGAGTGAGAAACTTCTGTGATGTGCAGTCCCTGAGTTTTGGGGTTATTTCTAACAGTCAGCCCACCCTGACTATTATGGCATCTGTCTCCACCCATCCTAGGCCAGGGAAAGCTCAAACCTAGAAATAAGATGTGTTTTTCCAGGTTCCCAGTATCCACCACAAAGCCTGATGCACAGTAGGCACTCAAAAATGTTTAATGAATGAATGAACGATGCCCTGGGGAGTTTCTCTGATCTTCCCAACCTGTAACCCCATGATCTTCCAGTTCCTTTATGCTGGTAGTTTTCAAAGTCTGGTCCCTGGACCAGCAGCATCAACATCACCTAGGAGTTTGTTGGAAATCCAAATTCTCACCAGACCCACACCAGACCTACTGAATCAGAAATTCTGAGAGTGGGGCCCAGGAATCTGTGTTTTAACGAGCCCGCCATGTTATTCTGATTCATGCTAAAGTTTGAGAATCACTGCTTTATGCTTTCCCTTCCTATAACCCTCTCTATCCCACAACACCCACAGTGACTATCTTGAAATTGCACTCACAGAGTCTACTGCATCTGGCGGTTCCACAAAGGCTGAGAACTCCACCAGCTGCAACCGGGCAGTGCCCAGGGCCCGAGCCTGCCAGGCTGGGGGTGACGGGGCAGGTGGGGGCAGGGCAGGAGGTGAGAGGGCTTGGGGGGGCTCGTACCCTAGAGAGAAAGAAAAACAAACAATAAAAATTCCTAGTTCACACGCTCCGCTGTGGCGGCCCGGGGTTCGGATCCTGGGCGCGGACATGGCACCGCTCGTCAGGCCACGTTGAGGCGGCGTCCCACATCCCACAACTAGAAGGACATGCAACTAAGATATACAACTGTGTACAGGGGGGCTTTGGGGAGATAAAGCAGGAAAAAAAAAAAAGATTAGCAACAGTTGTTAGCCCAGGTGCCAATCCTTAAAAAAAATAAAAAATAATAAAAAAAATAAAAATTCCTAACATTTATAGCATATATCAAGCATTGTTCTCTCTTGCCTGCCTCTGCTTAGAAGCTGAACAAGCTAAATACTCACTTTCCCAGCCTCCCTTGCAGCTAGAGGTGGCCATGGGACCATAGTCCTGGCCAATGAGATGTTAGGGAAAATCTGCTGGGGGCACTTTTGGGAAGGAGTTTCTTCCTGAATGAAAAAGACAGAACTTTGGGAGGAGAAAGCTTTTGGCCCTGACCAAGTCTGCTTGGGACATGATGCCTGGAGTCAAAACAGCCATCCTGAAACAATAAAACAGAGGACAAGGGACCTATAGAGACACTGGTCCTGATATTGCTGAGCTGCTGAGCCAGCACAGAAGCAGCCTACCTCCAGACTTTTTGTGATGCGGAATCACTAAAGCCTTTACTATTTAAGGCACTATTAACTTGGGCTTTCTGTTACTTGCGGCCAAAAGCATTCCTAACTGATGAATCTATGGAACCTGAGAGTTCTCTTTCACTGATACGACTTCCTAGGACTACATCAGCATGAACTTCTGGAAGCCATCTCTGCTGCCAGGTGGGCAAAGCCTTCCAGGGAATGAAGCCAGCACAGAGGAAAGCAGAACCAAGCAAGTCTTGATGCTACCATTTGAGCCCCTGGATCCAACCATGCCTGAAGCCATAACTCCTGAGATATCAGTTACCCAAACTAATAAATTCCTTTTTGTTTTTTTTTTGTTCATCTGGATTGATTTGGGTTAATGTCACTTGCAGCTGAAAGAATCTTGACTAATATACCTCTCCAATGTGCTTTAGGCTAGCAAGTGGCAGAGCACAGACTCTGTGTGTTTGGCTACAGAGGCCAAGCACTTAACCACTACAAATTCTGCCACTCATCTTTCCATAACCCTGCATGTCCTGCCTCAGAGCTGGAGCTCAGTAAGAATGTGTCCCCTGATGAATGGCAAGTTGATGGAAAGATGGTTGGGGTTGAAGAGAGAGGGGAGACAAGGGAGATGAAAGCAGGGTCTTACCTGGGAGGTCAGTAGATGGGGGAGTCAGTGACAAGGAGAACGGTGCCTGCGAGAATGGCTTCACACTGAGGGAAAAAGAAGCTGGGGGTCAGCAAGATGGAAAGCTGCTAATTGTACTAGCTAATGTTTACTGAGGGGCGTGACATGCCAGACCCCAGGCCAGCATATTATGTGCACAAATTCATCGAGGTCTCACAGCTTAGGAGGTAGGTGCGATTACTGCTCTTCTCGTTTTGCACAGGAGGAAACTGAAGCACACAGGGGTCAACTGACCCCCGCCCCCCAAATTCACACAGCTGGGCACAGTGGAGCCTGAGCTTGAACCCACGTGAGTCCCAACCACGAAGCCTGGGGTCTCGATGAGGACATCTTGGTACCTCTCACAAAACAGCAGAAAGAGAAGAGAAAGGGGGTTTCAAGAAGCGGGGGGAGAGCACAAAGAATAGGAAATTCAGCGAAAGAGGAGGCTGAAGGGGCGGGAGGGTGGGGAGAAAAGGAGCGGTGGTCTGGAGATGAGATATCAGGCCAGTTTCGGGATGGAGCGGCAGCACAAGAGAATCAAAAGCAGTGCTGTCCAACAGAACTTTCTGCCATGATGGGAATGTTCTGTATCTGTGCCACCAGCCACACATGGCTACTGAGTACATGAGCTGTGACTCCTGAGCACGAATGTGGCTGGGGCCCTCCTTCCAGCTCAGCCCCTTCCTCTGCAAACCTGAGGCTCCTTTGGCCCCCAGGCACTTGTTCTGACCATTCCCTGTGTCCCCATCCAGCAGCACCTCCTCAGCGAACTTTCTTGTCTCAGAGCCCGTCACTTCACTGTTTCTCTGGCAACTCCCTCAACACTCCTGCCTCACTGTCCTGCGGCCACAGTACCCTTCCCACGCCCCGCCTGGATCCATCAGCTCCTCTCTAGGCTGAAAACTACACTTCCCATGAGCCTCTGAGGCCCAGATAATCTAGATGGGATCCCACTATCCCCAAGGGTGATCTCCAGGCCCCTCACTTCATCAAGTTCCATCCTGAGCTCATTTCTTCCCCAAACCCGCTCCTCCCCCAGGTTGCACACTGTCCCACCAACCCCAGTTACGAGCCAGCCCCTCACTGTCCCTGCCTCCTCCCTCCTTCTCAGCTCGCATCATGCCCCAACGCCATCCCGCCTTCTCCTGACTCTCTGCCCTGTCCTCTCCTCACTGTCCCAGCTCAGACCTAGTCCTCTTCTGCGGACCATCACCCCAGCCTCCTCCTTGGGATTCAGATGCAGATAGCCTAGCTCCAGAATCTATGTTCCCAGGGGAGCTGAGAGCCAGAAGATGGGGTGAGTAAAGTCTGTTAGGGGGAGTGGAGGTGGGGGCCACTGAGCCAGAAGAGAAAGTACTTACTCTGGAACATTCCATGGGGGCCCAGAGCCCCCCGGCCAAAACTGGAAAATCTCAGAGGCCTGGAGAAGAAAAAAAGAAGGGGAGTCAGTCAATTGTTCTTCTGTTGAAACTGCGGCCCCACCCCTCCAGCCCTGAGCTTCACAACCCCCAACCCAGACCACCTGAGGACCCGCGGGACCCAGTTTGGCCTGCAAGGAAGGTGCTGAGATGAGCTGGGCCGAGGACATGGTGGCCATTGTCTGGAAAGCCTTGTCCTTGGAAACCTGGTCCTGGAGGAAAAGTTAGAGGTCCATGTTAATGGGGAGTCCCAGTCGACACAGCAAGGGTGGGTCAGTGACGGGGTCGGGCCAGCATGGGGAGATGCAGAGTTGGGGAGTCAAGGCGAAGGGTTGGGGGAGGGCCCAAATCCCTCTCGCTACAGCCCCGGCCCCTCCTCAGGAATGTCAGGGGTAAGGGACAGGGTGGGAGGATGGGCAGGGGACTTACCACATTCAAGGCCTGCCCGTGGGGGTGGGGGAGGGTGCCAAAGGAGGAAAGAAAACACGACTTAGGAAGTGAGGCCCGGACTCTGCCAACTTCCTGCCCTCCCAACTCCTACAGCCCCATCACCCTGAGCAGAGGAACGAGAGGAAGGGGCAGCAAGGATGAACATGGAGCCGGAAGTAGAGGGGCCACCCTACAGGGGAAAGGGAGTTCCCAAGCCCAGAATAAAAGATAGCAATGAGAGTTTCTAGGTCAAGAAAGAGCTGGAAGTGAAGGTTTCCGGATGCGCAGGCAACAGGAAATGAGAACTTCAGACCCAGAGGGAACAGGCGGCGAACATTTCCCAGCCTGGACGGGACAGAGGGGGAAGAGCAAGGTGGAGACAAGATGGGAAGTGTAGGTTTTTAGGCAGAGAGAAAGGAAGGGGAGACTTCTAGGCACATCCCCAAACCAAAGGAAGATGCAGATCCCACACCCAGAAGGGTAGAAGGTGAGAGTCTCCGGCCAAGAGGGAACAGGAAATCCAGAAGATGAAGAAGAGAAAAGAGATGTAAAAATCTCCAGAAGGAAATGAAGGCTTCTGGGCACGGAAGGAATAGGCAGGCCACACAGGGGCTGGGAAATGAGAAGATGAACCAGAAGGAGAGGAAGAGGAGATCCACACAGCACAAGAGGGAAAAGGCAAGGAGGACACCAGGAGAGCAGGAGGAGGCGCGGGAGGAGGAGAGGGAGGGGAGACAGCAGGAGCCAGGAAAGGCCCCACGCCCCATCCTGCTGGCCTGTGCTAAGCTCAACCTCCATCCCCCTCTCTCTGCGGATCTCTCCCTACCCAGAGTCTCCAGCCACTGCTGAGCCACCAGCCCCACCTTGGGTCTCTGCTCCCCGGCTCTGTCTACTTCTCTGTGTGACTCTTGCCCCATCTCTGGGTCTCTGTCCCCCACCCCGGGTCTCTCTGTCCCATTTCTCTAAGTCCCTGTCCCCCTGTCTCTGGGTCCCTGTCCCCCCCTCTCTGGGTCCCTGTCCCCCCCTCTCTGGGGCTCCCCCCCCCCCCCCCGGGGCTCTGTCCCCCTCTCTCTGGGTCCCTGTCCCCCTCTCTCAAGGTCCCTGTCCCCCTCTCTCAGGATCTCTGGCTTGGGCCCTACCTTGAGCTTGGACTGGATTTCCCTCGATTTCCTTCGGGCCAAAACCTGGATGTGACTAGAGACCTGGAGGGAGTGATGGAGAAGCAGATTCAGGCCACAGCCACTCGCCCCTTCAGTCCCCTCCCCCTTCCCTCCCTTTAGGTGCCCCAGAGCTGCTGGAACGTGAAAGACGACAACATACAGAACATGCCAGCCGTCTCAGGAGCACGCTGACACAGACATGTCCACAAAGGCTATCCCTTTCTCACCAACACTGCTGATCTTCCCCAGACCCAGCACATCCGGGTCCCCTTTCCCTTCCGCATCCTTCTCCCTTTGTCTCTTTTAGTCTCTCAAGCTTACTCTCTGGTTCTAACACAACTGCTAAAAGAAATGTACCAAAATTGGCACAGTCTGCGCATGCTAACAGACCAGCCAGAAGACAGACAGAAGCACAAAGCCAGATCCTCCTTGAACCTGAACTTGCCCATACTGGGCTGGCCCTGAGAAGGCAAGCCTGCCCCACACAGAAGCCCACAAGTCAGTCCTGAGACCTGTTTGCGAGTTCGGGTCTTCCCCGTTCTCAGCTTGATGTAGCGGGCAATCAGTTCATTCCGACCTGAAGAGTCAAAGATGGAACAGAGTTAGACCTTTGGTAGAACTTCCCAACAGAGGACACTCGGGAAGAAGAGAGAAGCAACAGTTCCCAGAAGTCTGCAGCAAGCTGGGCTGCAGGTGTCCTCAGCTATATGGGAGAGGAGTTACGACCACAGGTTTTGGAGCCAGCCTGCCTGAGTTCAAATCCCAGCTCTGCCACATGCTAGCTCTGTCACCTTAGGCAAATCACGTAACCTATCTGTGCCTCAGTTTCCTTCTCTGTGCAAATGGCGATGCTAGCTCCTACCTGAGTCATTGTGAGGATACCATGTGCTTTCACGTCAACAATGTTTAGGGCTCCATAAATGTTGGTCATTATTTTTATTATTCATCCGTGGGGGCTAGGACAAAAGAGAGGGGTGGACTCACCATACATCTTGCCTTCATCGGACAGGATGATTTTCCGCCGGCCGCAGGGCGGGTAGATGGCCAAGGCCTCCTGGAAGCTCTGCTCGATGTCCGGACTCCAGACACCCTCTGCATCTGGGCCCCCGTCTCCCCCAGCCCCCTCGCTGCCACCGGTGCCCTCCTCACTTCCTTCCTCACTTCCTGTCCAGCCGCTGCCATCATCTAGGGGGGCCCCAGCCCGGGGTTCCCCCATCTGGGCCTGGAGGAACACAGAGGTCAGCAAGTTTCCCTGGACCCATCCAGAAGGACTTCAGGGCTGGGAGTCCAGACTGCTGGGTCTGAGGGAGGAGGGGCTGGGGCCCGGACCCCTGGGTCTGAGGGAGGAGGGGACTGGATTTCTGGGGAAAGTTAGGGTGAGAATGTTCCCCTCTGTGTTTTCAGGGGAGCCTGGCTTGTCATGAAATCTTGATGACCCCAGGTAATGCCCAGGGCCCATGAGGGCCAAACCTTTGGGAATGGATTACTGATTTAAAGAAGACAGGAGTCAGGGCCTAGTCGCTGGAAGGGGGTTATGGGTGAGATCTTCTCAGTCCCACCCCAAGAACAGGTGGTAGGATGTGAGCAGCAGCTGCTGGAAAAAAAGGAGGAGGGGCACAGGCCCTCATAAAGCTGAAGGGGATCCAGAGAGAGGAAGATAAGACTCAGAGAGAAGACTGAGTCCCAGAGAGAGGGGGACAGAGACTCAGTGTGGGGAGTCAGAGAGACAGAGAGAGGGGGACAGAGACTCAGTGTGGTGGGTCAGAGACCCAGAGAGAAGGGGACAGAAAGCCAGAGAGAGGCGGACAGAGACTCAGGGCAGAAACTCAAGCCGAGACCAGGAAAGACCCGGAGAACCACAGGCTGGGGGGCAGGGCTGCCCTGCCATCAGGAGAGCCAGAACAAAGGGCCCAGGCGTCCCCTCCCCCAGTTTCCCACAACCCCCATCAGGGGAGGGGCTGGCCGGCGAGGGCGCCTCCCCTCCGGCCCCAGACCCCGCCCCTTCCCTCCCCCCCCCCTGCGCCGTGGGCTCGGATCCAACTCAAGTTCCCAGTGACTTTCCGGAGGCCGGGCACAGGGGAAAACTTTTTCCAATACAGTTAGATCCCGCCTCCCTGGCGGCTCCACGTCTTCCATAGCTTTCCCAGGACCCCGGAGTCCAGGCCCCATCCCCCTCTTCCCTCGGACCCCGGAGTCCCGGCGGAGACAAAGACCCCAGGCCGAGCCCAGTGGCGCCGCGGCGTTCAGGACCCCCATAGGCCAAAATCCCAGCCCAGCTCTCCCCCATGTGGCCAGACAAAGGCACAGAGGAGCCGGGTAAGAAAAGTCTCCCCTAATTTCCCGCCCCAGGCCCCAAACTTCCGAAGAGACAAGACTGAAGATCCAGGAAGACCCATAGCCCTCCGTCTGCCACCCCGGCGGCCTCCTTTCTCCGTGAGGAGGACCAGTAGCCCACAAATGGCACCCGCAAACCAATTCGGTCAGAAGCACGCACGGGATCGTTTCTCACTTGAAACCTAGACCGCCGCAGAAACTCACCCCCCAATACACACACCCGCCAAAGTCTCCAGCCCCTCACCCACTCCCCTGCGCACACTCCCAAACTCAGACCCATCAACAGACACCCCGACTCCAGCGCAAGTTCCAACTCCACACTTAGACTAGTCTGAGCGCAAACTCGGGCCCGCCGGCCAAAAGAGGACTGCCAGCCATTCGGAGTCGGTCCCACAAACACCTCCACTCGGAACGCGTAACTTCCCACCCCAACTCACACACCCCAAAGCAGGATCCCCGACTCCCGCCGGCGCCTTCCTACCTCCCGGCCTGGGGCTGGGGAGCCGCGGGCGGGCGGGGCGCTGCGAGGGAGAAAGTTGCCCGGGAGCTTTGTTTGGGAAAAGTGGGAGGGACCGGAGGGGGGGCGGGCCCGGGCGCCGGACAGAGGGAAGGGGGATCCGATGGTGACAGTTTAAGCGAAGAGTTTTGCTTTCGCAAAGGAGAGATGAAGTCTAGCTGGGTCCGGATTCGGATGCTTGGGTCCCTGGAGGAGGAGAGAGGATTGCGGGTCTGGACTCCCGGGTCTGAGGGAGGAAGTTGATGAGGGCCAGGAAACCTGGATCTGAAAAAGGAGACGAGGGGTCTGGACTCCTGGGTCTGAGGGAGAAGGGGGCTGAGGGCCAAGATTCCTGAGTCTAGCCTGGAGGAGGAGTCTGGGGGCCTGGACTCCTGGGTCTGAGGGAGGAAGAGCTGGGACCCGAGACTCCTGGGCCTGGGGGTCTGGACCCCTGGCCCCCCTCTAGTGTGCTGGGGATGTGGAAGTGATACGAACACAAAAGAATCTTTCCTGTTCGGCCCCAAGTATGTTTTTGAGGTTTGAGATGTGAGGATGCGTTTTGATTGATTTCTTTGACAACACAGTTTCTTTGTGACCTCGCCAGAGTTAAGGGTCGCAGGCAAGACGACCAGGACTTTATTGGAGGTGCACACTCCCACACCCACACGCACTAGTGGACTAGAGGTGGCGCTGTCCCAGGACCAGGAGAGAGCGTCGGTGCCTGAGGGGAGAGGGGCCTAGGGCAGGCCCTCCTGGGTCTCTTAAAGATGAGAGGGTCGGTCTTCAAACTCACGGGACTAGAGGGGGCTGGGGGCTGGAGTCTGGAGTCCTAAGGGAGAAGGACTGGATTTAGGGTTTCCGGAGAGTGTGGGGCTTTTTAGTGGAACCGAAGAGGGCTCGGGGTTCAGGGTCCCCACGTTGCCGTCTGTTGAGCGCATTAATCCTTTCTTCCTGGAGAAGACTAGAAGAGACACGGAGAAACTCTCGGAGATAAATACCAAACTAAGGAACGGGTGAACCAGAAGGACTGTTCGGACTCGAGGCGTTTCACGAGCAGAGGGAGCCAGGAATGGAACTGAGGGCGCTGGGAGCAAGATCAGGGGCACAGGGGCGTGGCCTAGGCCCGGGGACGCGGTCCTAAGTCAAGGGGCGTGGCCACCTGCGATTGGCGCGGGACTCCGGCGCGAGGGCCAAGATCAGAAAATACAGGCAACGCTCGGTCTCCAGGGCCGAGGTCAACCGACAGGGGCGTGGTCTGACGATGGGGATGTGACCATGCAGTGACCGCGCGGCGCTGGTTTAAGGGGCGTGGCTAACGAAGGATAGAGGTGTGGCTCTGTCCTTAAGGGTGTGACCGTCCAATAGAGGGCTCGTGGGTGAGGTCAGCAGATGGGGGCGTGGTCAGATAATGGGGATGAGGCGAAGGCTCGCGGAGCCCACCCAACGCTCCAGGTGTCCGGCCTGGGCTCGAGACCAAAACTGGACTTAACAGTCCGTGGATGGCCGGAGTCTGAGAGTCCGGTGACCGGGCTGTGGTATAGCATAAAGGCGGGGCCCAGAAGAAGGGGCAGGGCGTGGGAGAAGGTGAGGGATGAGATCTGGGTATGAATGTGAGCGAAGGAGAGCAGTGAGACCTGTGAATGAGGCAGAGCCCACAAGAGCGGGGCCGGACCCGACGTAGGGGATGGGAGTGGAAGGAAAGGGAGGGCGAAGATGGGCGTGGTGTGGGGGAGTTGCCTGGACAAGGGGCGGAGCCTGGGCCAGGGGTAGCAAAGGGGTAATTGTCTTGGGTGGGGGGGCTTGACCGCTGAGGGGGCGGGGCCTTGATAGGGGCTGGGACTCTGACCCTACGCGTGCCACAGCCTCCTGGCCCGCCCCGCAATGTGGCTTCCACTGGTCCTGCTGCTGCTGCTCCCCTCTGCCTCCGTGCCCCCCTCCACTGCAGCCCCGATCCGCGATGCTGACGTCCCGGAGAGCTCCTCGGGTCTTCTGGGCCTCCAGAGCCTACTGCAAGGCTTCACCAGGCTTTTCCTGAAAGTGAGCGATGGCAGGGTTTGGGGGAAAGAAGAGGTACAGAGAAGAGGGACGGGGGCAGATGGAGACTGAGGGATGAGGGGGTTCAGGGAAACAGTGGGAAACAGGTCGCGGCCAGAAAGGACAGACAGGAAGAGAGGGAGTCAAAGGGACAGAGGGATAGGAGGAAGAAAGGGAGATGGACAGAGACAAGAGACTGGAGTGGGGAAATCAGAACAGAGAGACAGTAGGACAGCCGAGGAACGGGAATGGGAAGGTAATGGGACAGAGAATAGACAGGACAGATGGGGGGTGACCTAGTCAGGCCCTGAGGGTCAGAGGATGGAGAGGGTGGGAGTTGGGAGGGATACAGCCAGGCCTCGAGGGCATCCTGGCAGGGCTGCAGATGTCCTGGAGAGTCCTGAGGTCCAGCAGCTCACAGGTCCCTCCTCTGGCCCCAGGATGATCTGCTGCGGGGCATGGACAGCTTCTTCTCTGCCCCTATGGACTTCCGGGGCCTCCCCAGGAACTACCACCAAGAAGAGAAACAGGATCGCCGGCTGGGGAACAACACTGTCTCCAGCCACCTCCAGATCGACAAGGTGCCTATGCTGGGAAGTCCCTCCTGGAGTCTCCCCACCATCCCTCATGCTGCAGTATCTGTCGGGAAGAGGGCAGAGGAGAAAAGTAGTTTTGCTCTCACTCTCTCCTCCCGTCCTCACAGGTGACCGACAACAAGACAGGAGAAGTGCTGATCTCCGAGAAGGTGGTAGCGGCCATCAAGCCGGGAGAAGGGCTCTTGGACGATGACCTGAAGGTTAAGACATGCCCCTCAAAATTGTCCAAGCCCCAATATTTTCTGTTGTTTAGGACGAGGGGAAGACGAGTTGACTCCCCGACTCCGTCTGTGTGGGACTTCCTCTTCTGGGCCTCAGTTTTGTCATCTGTCAAAAGGGACTTAACCAGCTGTCAGAAATGAGGTTTACAATCTCAGAGCACATCCCAACTCGCTTGGTAAACCCCAGAGGGTTTGTCAGCGCCAAAGTGTTTTGTAAACTCAAGGGTGCTCTTAATTCTAGGTGTTTGATAAGCTTCACCTTCCTAAACCTCAGAGTGTGTTTTTATGAAAGCAGTCTGCAAACCTCAGGCTACCTTTTAATCTCTCTCAAAGTACTTGCTAAATCTCTCCCTTGTAAACGTCCAAGTGTGATTTTTAATTTATCAACCCCAAACGCTTGTGCAGCTCCCCTTCCTAAACCTCTGAGTGATTTTAACCACCAAGTGCACGTTTTTTGATCCTAAAAAGTTTTAAGAACCCCCAAGTGCTTGGCAAACCCATAGGGTTCTCCAACACATACCCCCAGTTTTTTATTTTAAAAATTTCAAATTTACAGAAAAGTTGGGAAAAATAGTACAATAAGTAGATCTGTGTTCCCCTGTTTGTAGAGCAGGTTTTCCCACTCAGCTGCTGATAGGTATAGAGAAATAGGGACTTTGTGTCTGTGCTCCGTGACTGGCACCTGGCTTGATTTCCTATGTTGCAAGATAAAGGCAAGTCATTACGCTTATCAGTCAGCTGAGTTGGTACTTGGCACCAGTGGCTCTTGGGGCTGGATCTTTTCTTATTAGGGGGCCATCCTGTGCATTGGAGGATGTGCACTGTTGACAGCCTCCCTGCCTTGACCCACTAGATGGAAGAAGCATGCCCACCTCTGCCAGTCGTGACAACCCAAAACCTGTCTCCAGACTTCAGTCGAGAACCACTGACCTAGATTCACCACTTAACATTTGACCACACTTACTTTATTTTGACTTTTTCATTTTTTGAACCACACGACAGTAAATTATAACATCGTGACGCCTCACCCCTAAATCCTTCAGCAGCTGTCCCCTGAGAATAACGCATTCTCCCGCGGCACCACAGTACCATTTTACACCTGAGAAATTTGACGTTGATAGCAAACGATTGCCGCCATACTCGTTTTTGAGGGGTGCCCTCCCAAAGTGGCACAGACTGGATGGCTTAAATAGCAGACACTTATTGTCTCAGAGTTCTGGAAGCTAGGGGTCCAACATCAAGGTGTCAACAGTTTGGTTCCTTCTGAGGCTGTGAGAGAGAATCTGTTCCGGGCCCCTCTCCTACCTTCTGGGGGTTTGCTGACAATCTTCGGCGTTCCTTGGCACGCAGACGCATCATCCCCATCTCCGCCTTCATCTTCATGTGCCGTTCTCCCGATGTGCATGTCTGTGTCCAAATTTCCCCTTTGCATAAGGACACCAGCCGTATCAGATCAGGGCCCACCCTAATGACCTCATCTTAACTAATTAAATCTGTACTGACCCCATTTCCAAATGAGATCACATTCTGAGGTGCTGTGGTTAGGACTTCCACATATGAGTTTGCGGGGGAACACAATTCAACCCATAACAATCTCCTACAGGGCATCTCAGACCTCAGCTTGTTAAAATGCAGGCTCTGATTCAGTAGGTCTGGGGAGCGGTGGGGCCCGCTAATTTGCATGTCTAAGAAGCTCTCAGATGATGCTGATGCCGCTGGTCCACAGCCCACACTTCAAATGGCAAGGGCCAAATAAACATTCAGCCTATATTCAGATGTCCCCACTGGACCCAAAGCTGTCCATGGGAGCTGATTTGGTTTTTGATCCAGGATGCAATCAAGGATCACACATTGCAATTGTGGTCTTGAGCCTCTAGTAAAGCCAAGAGCTTTTAATCCCGAAGTGCTTTGTACATTTCAAACTGCTTTCGAAACCTCCAAACTCTGTATTCGATCCCAGCGTATTCTATAAACCTCAAGAGTATTTTTAATTCTAAAGCACTTATAAACCCAAGAGTTTTGTAAACCACAAAGTGAGATTTTAGCTCCCAAAGTGAAGTGTCCTGTAGGTGGCAAGGTGGGTTGAATATGCCAGTGGGGACTGAGCATCTTGAGGTTGTCATTTGGACCTCCAGAGGGTCTCCTTGTCCCTTCTCCCCAGGCACACAAGATAGAGGAGAAGGAGGCCATGGTGCCTGTGCCGAAGGCCCAGGACAGCTTCCACCAGGAACCCCATCCCCGAGTGGCCTTCTGGATCATGAAGCTGCCACGGCGGAGGTTCCACCAGGATGCCCAGGAGAGTGGCCGCTGGCTCAGCGAGAAGCGACACCGCCTGCAGGCCATCCGGGATGGGCTCCGTGAGGGGACTCGTGAGGACAGCCTGGAAGAGGGGACCCAGAGCTCCTCCCACGCCAAGCTGCCCCCTCGCAAGACCCATTTCCTGTACATCCTCAGGCCCTCCCAGCAGCTATAGGGGTAGGAACCGGGGGACACTTGCATGTACCCCCACCAACAGACCCCACCCCAAGCACCATATGGAAATAAAGTTTTTTTCTTACATCTAGCAGCACTATCCCCTTTCGGGATCTGTCCCCAAGCCTCAGCCGACCAGGCCGTTGCAAGTCTCCCCAACCCTAACCTTGAGCATGACCTCTGCCTGCACCACCTCCTCTTGCCAAGGACCCCAGGCTCCGTTTCCTTATTCAGACACTGTCCGTCTTCTGACTGAGCAACTCTGCCACCTCCAGCCCAATCCATCCAGTCAGTTCCCGACCCTGTCACCTCCAGCCCTGTCTACCCTCCCACTCCCAACTGTCGCTCCAGTCCTTTCTGTCCACTCAGCCGCTGCATTAGTTTCCTTTCACTGCCGCAACAAATGACCACAAACATAGCAACTTCAAACAATGCAAATGGATTCCCTCGCAGATCTCCAGGTCGGAGATCCAGGATGGCTCGGCTGGTCCTCTGCGCACGGTCTCCCAAGGCCAAAATCAAGTGTGGGCCAGCTGGCTCTTACCCGGAGGCTCTGGAAAGAATCCCAAGGTCATTCAGGTTGTTGGCATGATCGCACCCCTGCAGTTGGACTGAGGCCCCTGCTTTTCGCTGGCTGTCACCTAATGGTCACCCGCCCTTGGCTCCTGGAAGCTGCTCTTCGGTTCTTGCATGTGGACCCCACACCTCAGATCTCACACTTGGAATCTCTTCACTTGTCCTTCTGCCCCATCTCCACCGTAACTTCCTCTTCCTCTTCCAGTAGGAGAAAGTTCTCTGCCTTTGAAGGCGCATGGGAATGAATTGGTTGGGCCCACCTGGACGACAGATTTCACACCTTCCAGGAATCACAGGGTGGTCATCTTTGGGGGGCCATTATTCTGCCTACCACAGGTCCAGACCCTGTCACCTCCAGCCTCCAACTCTGCATCTCCAGCTCTGTCTGTTACATCCACACCCAGCTTTCTTCACTCTCTCATCCTTATCTTCTCACTCCCTGACTCTCAACTTAGTGCTGACTCCATCTCCGACTTGCTCTGTTTCTCTCTCCCTTTGTCCCTCTGTCTGTCCCTCCATGCTCATCCCCTCAGACTCCATTTCTGCCAGCCAGGCCTGATGGCTCAGCCAAACCTGAAAGCTCGCAGACCCTGTCTTGGGTGTCCCATCCGCTTTGCCCTCATCCCCAGAGCATCTCCTATTTCCTCCGAGACTCCTCCCTCAAGACCCACCATTGAGAAGGCACATCAGGGGCCTCTTGGCGCCGAGCCCTGGAGGCGATGCAGACACGGCATGCGCTTTCTCGCTTGAAGCTGGACTCAGGGTTGGATCAACCCACAAACAGACTCAGTACAATCTAGCAGTGCATGAGCGTAAATAAAAGTGAACTTTCTTTTGAAAAAAATTAGATTTTTGATTATTCCAAAAAAACATCAATACGGTCCTCACGAGGAATATCAGAGCTCGATCGGCCTCTCCACACCTTCTCTCCCCACTCCCCACTCCCATTCCCCCTGCTGCCATTGGCAACCATTTATTGTGTTGAGAGTGTATCCTTGGCAAGTGTATTAGTTTGCTGGGGCTGCCATAAGAAAGGACTACAGACTGGGTGCCTTAAACAACAAATTTATTTTCTCACACAGTTCTGGAACTAGAAGTATGGGATCAAGATGTCGGCAGATTTGGCTTCTTCTGACCCTCTTTCCTTGGCTTGTAGATGGCCACCCTCTCATTGTGTCCTCATACAGTCTTTTCTCGGTCTGACCATGTGCATGTCTTTGTCCAAATTTCCTCCTCTTACAAGGATACCAGTTCTATTGCATTAGGGTCCACCCTAAAGACCTCATTTCAACTTAATTATCTCTTTAAACACTTATCTCTAATACACTTTGTGATGTACTGGAGGGTAGGGTTTCAACATACGAATTTTGGGAGGACACGCTTCAGCTCATAACAGTAAGTATCCTTGCAAAATGTGTTAATTCCTTTTTATGCATGTATTTTTAATTTATGTTGGCAGTATTACATATCTCATTCTGATGGTGACTTTTTCTTCAGCACCATCTTTAAGACCCACCCAGGGGCCGGCCCGATGGTACAGCAGTTAAGTTCGCACGTTCCACTTCTCGGCGCCCGGGGTTCGCATCCCGGGTGCAGACATGGCACTGCTTGGCAAAAAGCCATGCTGTGGTAGGCGTTCCATGTATAAAGTAGAGTAGAGGAAGATGGGCATGGATGTTAGCTCAGGGCCAGTCTTCCTCAGCAAAAAAAGAGGAGGATTGGCAGTAGTCAGCTCAGGGCCAGTCTTCCTCAAATAAATAAATAAATAAAAATAAAAAATAAAGACCCACCCATGTTGCATTGGTACATCCAATGTCTATCCAATCCATTGAGTAAGACTCCAGGGTCAACCTTCACCACATGTAACCTCTCCACCCTCTCAGTGATGGGCACCTGAGTTGCCTCTGATTTCCCACCATTACAAATAATGTTACAATTAACATCAGTGTATATGTCCACGTATGGCCCAGAAGGAGTGGGAAGAGGGATTTGGGGGGTCTACAACCAGTAAAAGAATTGCTGAGTTGTAGGGGATACAGATACTATTTTGACTAGGTAGAAAGTCCTGATGAGTCTACTCTCTCTAGCTGTCCACAAGGATTCCATTAACCTTAACCACGCCTGGCATCTGGTGGCTTTGTGTTGTGTCAACTTAGCTAAGCTGAAACTACATTTCCCAAAATTCCTCTCCCCCGCACGGTTCGGCTTAGTGTTGGCCCGCAGAAGAAATTTGCATGGGAGTTCAGAAGGCAAAAGTGAAGCAGCGGCCACGCTTACTCTTGGAGGTTTGGCGTGGAGTCAGGTGCTGTCGCAGCTCAAGCATGTCATCACGAATCTGCTGGCCCCCCTTACTGGTCAAAGTGGGCAGCAGCAGGGCCCACAGCTCTTCCAGCTCCCACTAGACCTCCTTCGGCTCCGTGAAATCCTGAGCCCACTCCGTGTGTAGTTCCATAGCAAAGTGTGCCAGCTGTTCTACAGGTCACCGGCGTGGTTGAAGCGGGAGGCTTGTAGGCAGTGAGAGACTGACACAGGTTATAGTTCATCACCATGAGTTCCAGCTCATGCCCAGAGTCCCAGTCTGTCTTTGAGCTCTCCAACTTCACGCCTGTCTTCTTTTCCCAACAGCTGGCCTGGCACCAGACACAGGGGCAAATAGACATATTCAACCAGCTCTCACAATTGCATGAGGTCTAATCCATATAATAAATCTATTCTAGCATCTTTAAAACGTTAAGTGAAAAGAAGCCAGTCACAAAGGACCACATGATGTGTGATTCCATTTATATGTCCAGAATAGGCAAATCTACAGAGACAGCAAGGAGATGAGTGGCTACCTAGGGCTGGGGCTGGAGGATTGAGGTGGCGTAACGGCTAAGGGGTGTGGGGTTTCTTTTTGGAATGATGAAAATGTTCCAAAATTAATCATGGTGCTGGTGGTACAACTCTGTGAACATACCGAAAACCATTGAATTATACATTTTTTTTTTTTGAGGAAGATTAGCCCTGAGCTAACATCCGCTGCCAATCCTCCTCTTTTTGCTGAGGAAGACTGGCCCTGAGCTACTATCCGTGCCCATCTTCCTCTACTTTATATGTGGGACGCCTACCACAGAATGGCTTGACAAGTGGCGCTATGTCTGCACCCGGGATCCGAACCGGCGAACCCCGGGCTGCCGAAGTGGAAAGTGTGCACTTAACCGCTGCGCCACCGGGCCAGCCCCTGAATTATACACTTTAAATGGTGAATTGTGTGGTGTGTGAATTATCACTCAAGAAGGCTGTTAAAATTAACTAATTCCAAAATATCACTCATAACGGCTCGCTTCTCTGATCAAACCCTAAATGATGTAGTATTATCCAGTTTGTTGATGTTTGCCAATCTACGAAGGGTAGTTTCTTGTTGCTTTAATTGCGCTTTTTCTGGTTACTCATCTCACGAGTTCCTTATCACATATTTCTCAGTCTTTTGGATTTTCTCTTCTGTAAATTGCTTGTTTTTCTGTAAATCCTTTGCTGTTTTTCTGTTGGAGATGCTATCGTCTTCTTTTTCATCCGTAGGAGTTCCTTCAATAGCCTAGTTTTCTATCCCTTGTCAATTTTAGACATTGCAAATATCTTTTCCTGGTTCATCATCGCTCATTACCTTGGCCCATGGGGTCCTTCAGGGAACAGAATCCTTCATTTTGATGTAATCAAACTGATTTTTTTTTACTTATTGTTTATCCTTTTGAGATTTCTTAAAAGGTGTCCGTAATACACACATACATTTTATTAACTTTGATTTTTTTTTTGAGGAAGATTAGCCCTGAGCTAACATCTGCTGCCAATCCTCCTCTTTTTTGCTGAGGAAGACTGGCCCTGAGCTAACATCCGTGCCCATCTTCCTCCACTTTATATGTGGGACGCCTACCACAGCATGGCTTTTGCCAAGCGATGCCATGTCTGCACCCGGGATCCGAACTGGCGAATCCTGGGCCACTGAAGTGGAACGTGCACACTTAACCGCCGCATCACCCCTAGGGCCGGCCCCTAACTTTATGATTTTAACTTTTCTATTTGGGACTTTATTAGCAGATCGGATCCACCTTACATTATTATGTTCGGGGCGGATAGGGCACCCATAACTGAGGATCTTTAAAGCTATAACTGGGTCTTAGGCAATTAGAGAGGAATAAAGCATTAAAGGATAAGGAACTGACTGCGCCTGTCTCTCCTGGGCCTCACCTTCTCCAGGAAAATCCCACCAGGCCCCCACGGTCACCACATCCCCAACTGATTTCAGCATCCACCTCCCAGCGGCTTCACACAACTGGGTGAGAGCTCCAACATCTACGTGGTTACCCAGCCCTGGTGTCCCTGGTGTTATTCTGATTTGGGGATTGGAAAAAACAGTATTCATTTGTAAAATAGCATTTATTAGCTTCACAAATATTTATTGAACTCCAAGCACTGGGGGTGCATTAAGCCACGAACATGAAGACAAAAGCCAGCCTCATGGAACTTGGGGGGTAGACAGATAATAATTAAATATCATCAGGTGATGATAAATGCTATGAGGAATAAAGCAGAGCGAGGCAGAAAGGAAGTTCTGAGGGGGCAGGACTTGTCACAGATAGGGTGGTCAATGAAGCCTACTCTCATATACAGAGACTGGAACAAGATAAAGGAGGAAATCATATCTGGGGGATCTCAGGGGAAACAGACTTTGAGGCTGAGGGAACAGCAAGTGCAAAGACCCCGAGGCTGGAAATGGCTTGGCTTGATCAGAAAATAAGGAGGCCAGGGCAGACAGAGCACAGATACGGATGGACACAAATAGGGGACATGATCACAAAAGCAGAGGTGGGGTGGAGAATGGCAGATCATGTAGGGTCTTTGGGCTGTGGCGAAGAGTTTGTATGTTATTCTATTTGCAATGGGGAGAGATCAAAGTACTATAGTTAAAGAAGTAACATAAACTTATTTGCTCATCAAAAAGATTACCCAGACTTTTGCTTGCCACTGTGATGGAGAGATAATATCTGACTAACTCCCATATCTGATTAACTGCCATCAAAATAACTATAAAAACTGGACACGATTAAATAAAAAAAAACTGATGGAGGCATCACAGAGCAATCAATGCAGACAGAAGTTAAAGAATCATGATCTCAGAGAGACAGGAAGTGTAATGAATTGAGCCTAACACCCTGCACGCAATTTCCCCTTAAGGCACGTACCAGATCCTAAATCGTGCTTCTGCTGAGAGAACACTAAGAAATCAAGCTGAAATCAAGAGCAAAGTTGCTTCCAAAAGAGTAAAGAGCTAAGAAGAGAAACTGGCAGTTTTACAGTACTAAAGAAACCAGAATTGGAATTCAGGGCCTGCCAAGGAGGAGGGATGTGGTCAACACCTCAGGCTCTCACACCAGAGTTGTGAAAGGCTACACTCTAGCAGAAGAGGCAAACGGAAACAGACCAGCCTCAACCGGATTATGGTGATCTGTCCATACTCTATCTGCATGACAGAAGAAAATTAAATCTTTTCTAAAGGGAGATAATACAAGCCAGAGAGTACAATTTTTATATACAATATTCATATTTTAATTTAAGAACTACTAGTCTTGCCAGAAAACATGACCAAATGACCAACAACCGAGAGAGAAAAAAAAACGTAACTGAAGTCTGCGTACACAGGTGATCCAGATGGTGGCATTATCAGACACAGACTTTAAAGTAACTATGATTCATATGTTCCAAGAAATAGATGAAAACATGGAGGATTTCATCAGAGAACTGGAATCGAAAAAAGAGAGACAGGGAATTTAATGTAAATTTTAGGACTTAAGAATAAATCAAAATAAAAATTCTGTAGATGGGTTTTACAGCAGAATAGACACAGTGGAAAATAGTTTAGCAGAAAATATCTAGATTGAGTCATAATGAAAAAGGGTAAAAAAATACATTAAGAAAACATATGAGACATACAAGTCAAGATGCAAACGTCTAACAAACACGTACTGAAGTCTAGAAGGAGAGGAGGGAGAGAATGAGAACTAAGTAACATCTGAAGAGATGCTGGCCAAGAATTTTACCAAATGGATGAGACATCGACTCACAAATTCAAGCTTTAGGAACCCCAAGCAGAATAAACACAAAGAAAACCATACTTCGCATATCACAACAAAATCTATGAAGACCTGAAACTATAAATCTTGAGAGCAGTCAAAGGAAAAAGACACTTTACCTTCAAAGAGGCAATAATAAGACTGACAGCTGACTTTGAAACAAAAAAATGGAGGTCAAAACACAATGACATAGTTTGAGTGCCAAAAGAAAGCAATTGTCAATGTAGAATATTATACCCAGTGAAAATATCCTTCAAAAGTGATGGCAGAATAAATACATTTTCAGACAAATGAAACAAAACATTGATCAGCAGCAGCCCTGCACAAAAAGAAATGCTAAGTAGGGTTTGAGAAGGAGGAAAATAACTCCACGATGAAAATTGGGTAATGCAGGGAGGAATAAATAACATCGGAAAAGGTAAGTATATGCTAAATCTGAACTGAATATTGACTGCTTAAAACAGTAACCCTACTATCTTGTGGCGTTTAAAATATATGTAGAGGGGCCAGCCCGGTGGCCGAGTGGTTAAGTTTGCACACTCTGCTTCGGCAGCCCAGGGTTTCACCAGTTTGAATCCTGGGTGCAGACATGGCACCACTTGTCAAGCCATGCTGAGGCGGCATCCCACGTGCCACAGCTAGAAGGGCCCACAACTAAAAATACACAACTATGTACCAGGGGGCTTTGGGAGAAAAAGGAAAAAAACTTAAAAAAAAAAAGATTAGTGGTCCACAAAAAAAAAAATCTAATTATATGCCTTAATATAAAGACACAGGAAGATGGAAAGTTACAGGATGGAAAGATGTGCTATGTAAACACCAACCAAAAAAAGCTGGAGTAGCTACTGGAGTATATCAAAGTAGCCATTAAGGCAAAAAGCATTTTTAAAAGTAAAAAGGGACATTTCATAATGATGAAGGGGTCAACTCACAGGAAGATATAAGAGTTCTAAATCTGTATGTACTGAATAACATAACGTCAAAATATATAAAGCTAAAACAGACAGCATTGAGAAATGGAAAGACCCACATGGTCTTTCAGTAACTGGTAGAAGAAACAATCAGTAAAGATATTAAGGATTGGAACAGCATGATCAAAAAACTTGACAATACTCAAGCTGCAGAATACGCGTTCCTTTCAAATACACGCAAAGCATTTACTAAAACAAGCCAAATCCCTAACCGTAAAGCAAGTCTCTACAAATTTCAAAGAATTGAAATCACACAGAGTATGCTCTCTGAGCACAGTGAACCAAGTAGAAATCAACCGTAAACAGATAACTAGAGGGGCCGGCCCACGGCCGAGTGGTGAAGTTTGCGCACTCCGCTTCAGCTGCTGGGGAGGGGCAGTTTCACTGGTTCGGATCCTGGGCACGCGGACATGGCGCCACTCATCCAGTAGCGTCCCACATGCCAAGCTCAAGGATCCACAACTATGTACCAGAGGGCTTCGGGGAGAAAAAGGAAAAGTAAAATCTTTAAAAAAAAAAAAAAAGATAACTAGGAAGTCATAAACTATTTGGAAATTAAGCAATACACCACTAAAATAATGCTCAAGTTAAATTAGAAAAATATTTTGAACTAAATAGTAATGGAAATATGACCTAACAAACGTCTGGAGTGTAGCTCAAAAAGTTCTCAGAAAGCAAATTATGTGCCTATATTAGAAGAGAGGTTAAAATCAATAATCTAAAAATATCAGTGATCTAAGCACTCACTTCTGAAAGCTGGAACAAAACCCAGCAGATTAAATGCAAATAAAGTAGGAGGAAAAATGAGAGCAGTCATCAATGAAATAGAAATGAATATATTTAAAAATTAATGAAGCCAAAAGTTTATTCTTTGACAAGACTAATAAAATTGATAAACCCTAGTAATTCTAATCAAGAAAAAAAGAGAAGGACTGGCCCCCTGGCATAGTGGTTAAGTTTGGCATGCTCTACTTTTTTTTTTTTTTTTTGAGGAAGATTAGCCCTGAGCTAACATCTGCCACCAATCCTCCTCTTTTTGCTGAGGAAGACTGGCCCTGAGCTAATATCCATGCCCATCTTCCTGTACCTTATATGTGGGACGCCTACCACAGCATGGCTTGCCAAGCAGTGCCATGTCTGCACCCGGGATCGGAATTGGTGAACCCCGGGCTGCTGAAGCGGAACGTGCACACTTAACCACTGCACCACAGGATCAGCCCCTTGGCGTGCTCCACTTTTGTCGCCAGGGTTCACCAGTTTGGATCCCAGGCAGACCTACACCATTCATCAGCCACACTGTGGCAGCGACCCACATATAAAACAGAGGAAGGTTAGTACAGATGTTAGCTCAGGGCAAATCTTCCTCAGCAAAAAAAAAAAAAGAAAGAAAGAAAGAAAAAAAGAGAGAGACAGCCCAAATTACTAATATTTTCACCACAGATCTTACAGATATTAAAAAGATAATAAAAGGATATAATAGCAACAACTTTATACAAAACATTTGAATTTTTATATAAAATGGACAAATTTCTTGAAAACCACACTTACCTGAAACAAAATGGAACATCTCAATAGTTGTATTTTTATAAAAGAAATTGAATTTGTAATTCAAAGTCTTCCCACAAAGAAAGCTCTAGGTCCGGGGGCCAGCCCAGTGGCGTAGTGGTTCGGTTCACATGCTCCACTTCAGCAGCCTGGGGTTCACAGGTTCGGATCCTGGGCACGGACCTAGCACTGCTCATCAAGCCATGCTGTGACAGCACCCCACATTAAAAAAGTAGAGGAGAACTGGCACAGATGTTAGCTCAGTGACGATCTTCCTCAAGCAAGAAGAGGAAGATTGGCAACAGATGTTAGCTCAGGGCCAATCTTCCTCACAAAAAAAAAGAAAAGAAAGAAAATTCTAGGTCCAGATGGCTTCACTGGTGAATTCTTCCAAACACGTAAAAAATAATATGGATCTTACACAAGCACTTCCAAAGAATAGAAAAAGAGAGAACACTTCCCAATGTACTATATGATGTCAGCATAGCCTTGTTATCAGAACCTAACAAGGACCTTACAGAAAAGAAAATCAAACCTGGCAATATAGAAAAAAGGATAATAAATCATGTTCGAATGGGAATTAATCCAGAAATGCAAGGTTAACTTTGAAAATAAATTAATGTAATTAACCAGGGCCAGCCCCGTGGCCTAGTGATTAAGTTTGCATGCTCCACTTCGGCAGCCCAGGGTTTCTCCAGTTCGGATGCTGGGTGCGGACATGGCACCACTCATCAAGCCTTGCTGAGGCGGCGTCCCACATAGCACAACTAGAAGGACCCACAACTAGAATATACAACTATGTACTGGGCGGCTTTGGGGAGAAAGAAAAAAAAAGAAGATTGGCAACAGATGTTAGCTCAGGTGGTGATCTCAAAAAAAAAAAAAAACTAATGTAATTAACCACATTAACACATTACAGTCATGGATCACTTAACGATAGGGATACGTTCTGAGAAATGGGTTGTTAGGCAATTTGCTTATCGTGCAAACATCGTAGAGTGTACTTACCAAACCTAGATGGACACCTAGGCTAAACGGTGTTAATCTTATGGGAACAACTGTCATATAAGCAGTCCGTCATTGACCAAAATGTTATTATGCAGCACATGAGTGTAAACGAAAAAAAGATAATCTCAATGGATACAGACTGAGCAGTTGATAAAAATTTAGCACCCATTTATGATTTTAAAAAAACCTCTCAGAAAATTAGCATCAGAGAGGATCTTCCTTAATCTGATAAAGAGTAGCATCATACTTCATGGTGAATATCTGAATGTCTTTCCCTGAGACCAGGAAGGTGACAAGGACAAGGATATCTGCTATCACCACGTCTATTCAGGACTGTACTGGAGGTCCTAGCCAGGGCAATAAGGCAAGAGAAAAAAATATATAAAAATTTGAAAGGAAGAAATAAAATCATGATTATTCGTAAGGGGCATGATTGTGTATGTAGAAAATCCAAAAAAAAAAATCTACAGATGAATCATTAGAATTAATAAGTCAGGTTAAGAAGTTTGCATCTTTTTTCCTTCCATCCATCTTAGGTTCATTGGCTGGGGCCCTGTAAATTAGACTCACAAGAAGACAAACTAACAAGAGGAAAACAGAAGTTTATTAGCATGTGCATCATGCATACACTTGGGAGCACTCAGAGATATGTAAAAGGGGTGATTAGAACTTGAGCTTATGTAGCATCTTAACAAAAGAACAATAAATTTGTAGAGAAGTGACAAGACAAAGGAAAATGACTGAGTTTCTAGGGCAGCAAATTGCAGGAAAGCAAATATATAGGAGAACTAATAGAAAATGAGGGCTGGTTAGTAAAGTTTGTTGTGTGGATTCCTCTGGCGCTCGCTGTATCTGAGCTGACAGGGGTCTAGAGCCATCTCCAGCGATTAAGTTTTGTCCTTCCTGGTAGGGAAGGGAGAGGGAACACCTTTACAAACTAATGCCCAACTTTTAGGCAAATAGGAGGGCAGAGAGCTTTTCTTGTATCTGCTTCTTCTCAACTGTCTTCAGTTCAAAATGATCCTTATGCCGTAGTGGCATATTTTGCAGTGGCACATTCTGCTACCCTTCACTATATATAAGATTAAGATAAAAAATCAGTTATAGGGCCAGCTCCATGGCCTGGTGGTTAAGTTCAGTGTGCTCCACTTCAGTAACCCAGGTTTGGTCCCGGGGCGTGGACCTACACCACTCACTGGCAGCCAGGCTGTGGAGGCGACCCACATACAAAATAGAGGACGATTGGCACAGATGTTAGCTCAGGGACAATCTCCCTCAAGCAAAAAGAGGAAGACTGGTAACAGATGTTAGCTCAGGGCAAATCTTCCTCAGCAAAAAGAAAAAAAATCAATTATAGCCTTAAACATTAGGAACAAAAAACATTTTTATGAAATTTTAAAAATATGATTTGTGGGGGCCAGCCTGGTGGCTGAGTGGTTAAGTTTGCACACTCCGCTTTGTCAGCCCACGGTTTCGCGAGTTCAGATCCTGGGCCCAGACATGGCACTGCTCATCAGGCCATGCTTAGGCAGCGTCCCATATAGCACAACCAGAAGGACCTACAACTAGAATATACAACTATATATTGGAGAGAAGAAGAAGGAAAAGAAAAAGAAGAAGATTGGCAACAGATGTTAGCTCAGGTGCCAATCGAAAAAAAAATATATATATATGATTTGATTTAGCATAATAAATAAAATATATAGAAATAAATGTAACAAAAGATTTGCTAGATCTCTAAACAGGAAACTATGAGACATTACTGAGAGTAATGAAAGAAAATCCAAATACATAATTCATAGCAACAGTATCCATAATTGCCAAAAAGCAGAAGCGTAGAAGGGTTATTCCTCAGAAAATTAAGAATAGATCTACCATACGGTCCAGCTATTCCACTGCTGGGTATTTATCCAAAGAACTTGAAAACACAAAGGCATAAAGATCCATGCACCCCTATGTTCATTGCAGCATTATTGACAATAGCCAAGACTTGGAAGCAACCTAGGTGCCCATCAAGGGACGAATGGATAAAGAAGATGTGGTAGATATACACAATGCAATATGACTCAGCCATAAGAAATGACGAAATCCGGCCATTTGTGACAACATAGGTGGACCCTGAGGGTATTATGCTGAGCGAAGTAAGTCAGAGGGAGAAAGTCGAATACCGTATGATCTCACTTCTAAGTAGAAGATAAAAACAATGACAAACAAACACATAGCAACAGAGATTGGATTGGTGGTTACCAGAGGGGAAGGAGGAGGGAGGAGGGAGAAAGGGCTGATTAGGCTCACATGTGTGGGGCTGGATTGTAACAAGTCTTTGGGTGGTGAACATAATGAAATCTACACAGAATTTGAAATATGTTATGATGTACATCTGAAAGTTACATAATGTTATAATCCAATGTTACTACAATAAAAAAAATCTACTTGATTAAAAAAAAGAGTAGGATGGTTAAACCGTGGCATATTCATGCCATGGAATATTATACAGTAGTGAAAAGAATGACCTAGGCTACAGGCTGAATCTCATAAACACGATGTTGAGCAAAAGAAGTCGTAATCAAAAGTGGCTACCTTTGGAGGGGAAAGGTTCTGAGGAGGTGTGAAGAAGACTTCCGGGCTTCGGGCAATACCGTCTTTTCTTATATAGGTGGTTTCATTACTGTATTACTATACTATGAGCTATGAGCTAAGATTTGGCACTTCATGTATGTTACGACCATACTATAAAATACTTTAAAAAAATTTTTTAGGTTTTACAAAAATTACCCAGACCTCAAAAAAGGAAGGAAGGGACAAGAAATACTGAACGAATAAACTGAAACAATGGAATTATAATAAAGCTAATGGAGTCCACCCCTTGACAGTCTGTGCCAAACAAACACTTGGTAAACATTCTTACTGAACTCCCATAAGACCTCATGAGGTGGATATTATTTGTCCCCATTTTAGAGAAGCTGAGGTTCAGAGAGGTGAAGTTCCTTGCCAGAGTCACACAGCAATGGCACTAGCTTTGTCTGATTCCGTATCTCACGCTTTTAACCGCTCACCACATCACCTGCCAAAGAGGTTCTTTCCCAGGCCTTTTAACAAGCCACCAGCTCACAGCCAAAATAATAACTATCAATTAACACGGCTTACCACCTGAAGTCCTCAAGGTAACCAGAGAAGCAATTACTGTCTCCATTTCTGGGAGGAAAACAGGCTCAGAGAGGGTAAGCCATTGTACCAAGGTCATAGGTAGGAAGGGATGGAGCCAAAATTCAAACCCAAGAATGCCTGACTCCAGGCCCACAGCCTTATCATCACTCTCCACTGCCCAGGAGCTAAGAGGCGTGGATGCCATCCATTCATTCAGCGCTGTATTTTGAGGGCCCACACCTGGCCGGCCCGCTCTAGCCCCCAGACAGTCCCCTTCTGCATGTAGCTCACATTCCAGCGGGGGTGACAGACAGTACACAAATACCGAATGTCACACGGTGAGACGTGCCGTGAGGACCACTACAAAACAGAAGGCGGATAGTAAGATCCAGTGTAGACGCTGCGGCAGGGGAAGGTCTCTGAGGTTAGTGAATGATGGCTGGATGAACGAGAGGATGCAAATGACTCTTTCTCCGTGTCTGGGCTAGCAGAGAGGCCGAGCGGGTGGGACATCTTTTGTCCCCAATCCCCCTTCTGGGGAGTCAATTTTAGATGTAATTCTCTTCCTCTCTCAAACCGGAAAAGCTGAGGTTATTTTTTTCCCCACTCTCTCCTAAAACGAATGAATGAAACGGTTTGGGAAAGAATCCTTCGGGAACCTATTACTACATGGCGACTAGAGCCACAAAAGGGCGCGGGAGTGGTGAGGCGGGACGTTATTGTGACGGTGGCGGGCGGCCTGGCACGGAACGGAGGGCAGAAAGCTCACGGCTTGGTGGCTGATGAGAAGCGAGGGATGGACAAGGAGTCCCTCCGTCCCCCTCTCTCGTGCTTGGGACCATTTCGCCAAAATTTGAGGCCGCAGAGAAGGCCCCAGGGCAGGCGACGCAGCCTCCCCTCCTGTCCCGCCACAGCCAACATCTCCCCACCCTTCACCTGCTCGGCCAATGCGCATGCCCCGACTCCACCAGGCTGGGAGCCCGCCGGCCCAGCCCTACGCGTGCGCAGCCTCCCTGCTGCAGGTAACCGACCAGACGAGCGTGCGCCTTCGGCCGCTGTGCGCCAGCGTTGAGGGAGGAGCCCAGGCGGGGCGGGGCTTAGGCGCCGCGCGAGCTCTCGGTCCCGCCCCGGCGTCCTCTTCGCTTTTTCTGGCGGGAACGGCGCACGCGCGCCTGGTCGTTACTCAACTGCCGTTCGTTGTTCGTCGCCTTCGGCTGTGTCCCGAGACTGGGACGTGGCCTCAGGTGAGCCCTGGCTGCGGCGAGGTTCCCCAGGGGAGCGCTGGCAGAGCCCCCGCATCGTAGCGGAGGGTCCCCACCGTCAGGGCCCCCCAGACCGTGTCAGAGTCTCCTGGAAAGCCGGCCGAGTCCCCTCGGGAGTGCTGCCAGGGACCCGCCAGGAAACCTTATAAACGCCCCCGCAGCCTTGTCGGAACCTTCTAGTTCTGTCGGCCTTCTCCCCCAGAGCCCGCCGGAGACCCCCTGCAGTGCTGTTACGCTCCCTCCCCAGATCCGGTCAGAGACCCCGGAAGTCCCTTCAGAGAGCCCCAGGAATCTTGTGAAACCCGCCAAGGGTCCTGTCGGGTTCCCCTCCCCAAAACCTGTCAGAGACCTCGGAACTCCAGTCAGAGACCCCTGGAAATCCAGTCAGACACCCCCCCCAGAAATCCGCTCAGAGATCCCCAGAAATCCAAAGACCCTCCTAGAAATCCAGTCAGAGATCCCCAGAAATCCAGAGACCCCTGGAAATCCAGTCAGACACCCCCCCCCAGAAATCCAGAGACCCCTGGAAATCCAGTCCTCCACCCCCTCTAGAAATCCAGTCAGAGATCTCCCAGAAATCCAGAGGCCCCTGGAAATCCAGTCAGAGATCCTCAGAAATCCAGTCAGAGACCCCCTGGAAATCCAGAGACGCCCTAGAAATCCGGTCAGAGATCCCCCAAAAATCCAGAGACCCTCGTAGAACCCCAGTCGGAGTCAGCACTCGCCCCCAGAACCCCAGCCCAGGGTCCCCCCGGAATCCCTGCCTGGGTCCTCCTCCTCCTCGGGTGTCCCGGTCAAAGAGCCCAAGGTCACCCAGCGTCCCCCTCTGTCCCCCCAGGAGTCTGGCAGGAGCTCCCCGTGCCGGTCAGCACCCCCGCGGGGACCTTCCCTGTTCAGGGCCCCCTGTGCACCTTCCGGCTTGTCCAAACCCTGGAAGGGTCTCCCTTCCAACACCCCTTTTTCTAGGACGTTCTAAAAGCCACCCAGACGCGTGTGCTCCATACCCGCAGAGCCCGTATGGCGCCGGGACAAGTGAGGGGTGGGGAGCGCTTGGTGAGGAAAGGGGGCTCAGCAGGCGGGTGGGGGACACCCAGGTCCTGGTGACCTCCATGACCCTTGGCCCCAGCGCACCCAGCGCAGCCCCGACGGGCACCACTGTCCCGTGTGATTATGAAAAGGACTCTGGAAAGGGTCCTGGAGGGGGGACAAGAAGCCAGGTGGTCAAGCTGGTTATCACGGACAGGGCGTTGTCGGGGCACCGAGGAGGGGTCCCTAACTGCTCCAGGGACTCAGGGAGGCCTCCCAGGGGAGCTGTCCCCAGGGCGGGGGCCTCAGGTGAGGATGGTGCGCGAGTGGCCTGGGCCTGCGAGGACCATGGGAAGGTGCTGAGCTCCCATGGCCGTGACGAGGGTGGGGGACCTGGAGGTCTGCCCGTGGAAGGAAACGTGACAAAAAGAGGCAAGGAGTCGCAAGGTCCACTGTGTGCCCCGCTAGCCGGAGGGGCTGGGACTTAGTCCTGAGGGCACTAGGGAGCCATGGCAGGGCTGGGTGCAGGGAAGGAGTGGAAGCCAGCAGCTCCAGATACAGGCTGATAGGGCAAGAATGTGCGCAGCCCAGGGCGGTGGGGGAGCCCAGAGACAGCACCTTGTTCAGAAACATTGTCCCAGCGGAGGGGACATGTGGGCCAAGACGGGAAGGGCTGGTGAGGAGAGTGTCCCAGGCAGGGACCCAGAGGTGGGAACAGCCTTCGGGGACAGCGTGCAGTTCAGAGTCGCTGCAGCAGCAAGTGTGATTTGGAGTGGAGCGTCAGGTGAGGCCAGGCCTTGCAGTGCCTTCGATGCCAGGTCCAGCGTTTGGGCTGTGTCCCCAGGGTACTGGGGAGCCATGGAAGAACATGGAGCCCTGTGGGGATGGACTGGAGGGGGAGGCTGGTACAGGGGCCCAGGGGTAGGGGACGAGGCCTGACCCAGAGCTGTGGGGAAGGAGAGGAGGGGACAGGATAGAGTCATTGGGCAGGAGGCACAGAGCTGGGGACTTGACAAGCTGTGGGGAGGAGGGGAGGCGAGTGACCCCCAGCCATGGCCCCCCTTTGATCTCTCCGCCCGCTCCCAGGCCCCCGTTTGCCCAGCCCACACCTCCAGTCCATAAAACAGGTCCTGGCAGGGGTGGGCAAACAGGTTCTGAGAGCCCCGCGGGGCCCGGGGCGCAGGCGGGTCCCCAGCCCTGGGTGGCTGGTCCGAGGAGGCCATTCCACTGTTGTCCTTCCAGGATCTCTTGGGGCCGCTGGGCCGGTGTCGGTCTCTCGCAGCGATGCAGGGAGGCTGCTAGGTCCGCCAGCAGCTGCGGAGCGGCGGGGGTGGCCCATGGACCTGCCGGAGCGCCGCGCGGGTGGCGCCGCTGCGCCAAAAAGTAGGTGGCTGGGCCCCTGTTTGCCCCAGGGGAGGATGAGGAGGAAGTAGTGGGTGAGTGGGGCACCAGGCTGTGACTCGGGGACATCAGAGAGGTGGCTTGGATGGCCGAGCCTCCACGTTGGTGCGGGGTGGGAGGGAGAGAGCTGTCGCTGCTGAAGGGCCTGCTGTGCCCTCCCGTCTGCACACCTTGCCTCGTTTGCTCCAGGGAGGCCAGGGCAGCAGCCTTTGCATGCACAGTGCCCTTTCCGGGCACCTGCCCCGTGACTTGCGGCTCCGCCTCGCTTCCTTCCCATCTCTGCTTTCTAGAAAGCAGCTGCCCCGTCACACTCTCCCCTTTCCTGCCTCACTTCTCTTTGTAGCACTGATATCTGTTTGTCTGCCTGTCTGGTCTCTGTCCCCCCACTGGAGCGTGAGGTCCACAAGGCAGGGCCCTCTTGCTCACTTTGGCGTTCCCCGTCCCTAGAGCAGCGTGTCCCACAGGCCAGCCACATGTGTCATTTTACATTTTGTTAGTAGCCACATTTAAAAGAAAAAAGAAACAGGCCACATGAATGACAGTAATAGATTTATTTGACTTCATGTTTCAGAAAATGTAATGGGGAGATTCTTTTTTTTCACACTAAGCCTTCAAGAGCTGGTGTGTCCTTTACTCGGACAGAGCATCTCAGGTCACACTCGCCACAGTTCATGTGCTCGAGGACCACCCGTGGCGAGGGGCTGCCCTGTTGGTTCCGCTGCCCCAGGCCAGTGCCTGACATGGAATAGGAGCTCACTCACTGTCTTGAATGAGTGGAGGGACGTGGGCCAAATGGGCCTGAAAGGGGCTTCGGGAGGCAGGCGATGGGCCGCCCTCTCTGAAACTCGTCTCAGTGGGAGGGCCCAGGGTGACGGGAGGAGGCTCCCCCCAGGGCAGAGGCAGGGCGCCTGTCTTGAGGCTCCCAGCGTCCAGCAGCAGAGCCTGCATCTTTTCTCAAGGCCTCAGGAAGCTTTCCAGAGGGGAAGGTAGCAGGCAGACACCTGGCTGAGGGACCCCGAGGGCAGGCTGGTCGAGTGACCGACCGCCAAACTTCGCCGGCGCCAGCAGAGGGCGTGCGGCCACCGAGGAAGCCTGGGCAAGGGCTGAGCGGCTTTGGAGACTCCTGCAGGAAAGGGAGGGACACACCCAGGAGAGATGGAGACAGGAACGCAGGTGGGGAATGAGACAGGCAGTGGAGGAAGGAGAGCGAAAGCTCGGGAAACCGAGGGTTTCTGAGGTACAGGAAGAGAAGCCCAGAGACGGAAACTCAGGGAAGAAAACAGGGCGAAGGACGTGCAGACCGAGAGGCAGGACTCAGGGGAGAGAGATGGGGAGGAAGATGGAGAGAAAGAGCCCGAGAGAAAGCTAGAGAAGGGCAGGAACAGAGACACACAGGGAAATAGAGACACTGAGGAAGGAAGTGAAGGAAAGAGAACAGGAGGGAAGCAGAGTGGCATCTTCCTGAGGGCCCTGGGAAGGGACCGTAGACTCATGCAGATCCTCAGAGCCCCAGACATCTGGAGCCAGACAGTCCCGGGTTGCCTCTGCCTGGCTTGCCCTGGCTGAGCGGGACCCTGGATGAGTGACCTCGCTGGGCCTCGGGGTCCTCCTCCGTTACATGGGGAGCACGGCGAGAGGAGGAAGCACGGGCCCTGCCGTCTCCCCTAATGTGGGTCCCGCTCCTTCCCTGGGGACGCAGCTCAAACCCGAGGGCCCTGATGTCAGCTCACTACAAAGAACCCTTGAAGAATTAGAGGGCTGAGAATGGGCACTCTGGGTGGAACAGGTGGCCTCGGGCAAGTTCCGGACTTCTCTGTGCCTAAGTATCCTCATCCATAAAGTGGGGTGAATAATACAGCCACGTGATCCACGCAAAACGCTTAGAAGAGGCCTGGCGCCTATTAAATGCCCAGTAAATGTTCCATTCTTTTTTTTTTCCTCCCGAAAGCCCCGGTACATAGTTGTGTGTCCTAGTGGTAAGTCCTTCTAGTACTTCTATGTGGGACGCTGCCACAGCATGGCTTGATGAGCGGTGCTACGTCCGCACCCAGGATCTGAACTGGCGAGCCCTGGGCCCCCGAAGTGGAACGCATGAACCCAACCACTCAGCCACAGGGCCAGCCCCTGATGTTCCAGTCTGTTATTAAGCTCCTAACACATGCCAGGCTCTCTGGCCCGAGCCTTTCCAGATTTTCTCTCATTTCTTCTCTAGGAGGGAGGTAACACCAACCCCGTTTTCCAAAGGAAGAAACTAAGGCTCAGAGAGGCTGAGTCCCTTCCTGGGTTGCCCCCGGGGTCTCCCAGACTCTGCATGCTGTGCTTGGTCTGCTGCTATACCCAGCTGTCCAAGGGCAGGGTGGGGAGCCTTGAAGGTCCCTTCCAGCCCCAGGGAAGAGGCTGGGCTGGCCCACTGGCTCCTGGAGTAGAGGATCTCCTCCTATAGCTTGCAGCATCTATTGGGTGCCTACTATATGCAGGCTCTGTGGATACAGCAGTGGACAAACAGACCCTGGGAGATTCACGTGTGTGTGTGTGTGTATGGGCTCTTCACGTACACAGACCTAACCCAGCCTTGGGGAGGGTGATCACTCTCCCCACCCATTTTACTGGTGGGGAAACTGAGGCTCCAAAAGGAGAAGCAGCTTGCCCACAACCGTGCAGCTGGGCTGTGAGCCCCTGTCAACCTGACTCTATGAAACTCCAGCTCCTAACCACTCCCCCGCCACCCACCCTGCCAGAATCGCCATCCCCTGGCTGTGGGCTCAGATGATGCCAGCCTCCCCTGGAGGATTTGGGGATTCGGAGAGGAGAGAGATCTGCCGGGCAGGGTGGGAGACCGGAGATGCGGCCGGCAGAATCGATCCAGGCTGCCCTCGAGTTATTGGATTGTTCCTGGCTCCTGGGCCCCCCTTCACCCTCCACTGCTCCCAGAATCCTCTCTTCCTTGCCCTCCCCTGCCTCCAGCCCCCTCCCAGCAGAGCCTTCGAGGCAGGGAAGGAGAGGAGGGAGGAGCAATCTCGGAGCATCCCTTCGTTCCGTTATCTGGGCTCCTGAGCAGATTGGACACAAAAAATTAAACAGCAGGGGGCACTTCCTGGCCTGAAAGATGGGGCCCACATCCCCCTGTGTGTGGGGGTGGGGTGACTCAAAGACTCTCACATTGCTGCCCCAACCCTGAGCTTCCTGCTGTTCCCCACCAGCCCACTCCAGGCAGCCTGGAATGAATGCCCTCCCCTCTGCGGAGCCCAGGACCTGGCTCACTCCTCCTCTCTCCTCATCCCCTCCTCACCGTGGGCTGGCCCTCTGTCTCCTCAGTGTACCTCTGGGACCGGCCCGAGGAGGGGAGCCTGGGGACGCTGCTCAGCTTAGAGGAGCAAGTACTCAACTCCACGTTTGAAGCCTGTGACCCCCAGAGGACAGGTGGGAGGGGCGAGGCGGGGTGGAGAGCACGGGCCTGGGAGAGATGGGGAATAATTAGAGACAGAGACTGGCGTGGGAACTGGGAAGCCACAGAGAGAGGGATGGGCTCAGGCCCCGTCTTGAGGGTCCTGCAGGACAAAGTAGGTGACTGTGGGAAGCTTCAGGAGGAAAGTGGATAAGCGGATAGAGGCCCTTCAGGACAAGGACAGTTGGGGGAAGGAAAACTTGGGGGACCTTAACGGGAGAGGGTGGGACTTTGGGGCCTGGGAGAGAGAGAGAGGGCCGCCACTGTGGTCCTCTTTGGTCCGCCCTGTGAGTGGGGAAGGCTGGGCCCCATTTCCAAGTGAAAAAGTTGACTCAAAGGAGGGGAAAGGAGTTGTCCAAGGGGTCTTGGCCAGACTGGTGCAGGGGTGCCACCAGCCCAGCCAGTGATGTCCTGCTTCTAAGCCATCACCTGTCCCCACCCCCCACCTGACCCAGACTCCCTCACGGCATGCCCTCTCCCCAGGCACTGTGGCTGTGACCCACGTACTAGCCTACCTGGAGGCTGTGACAGGACGGGGCTCCCAGGATGCACGCCTCCAAACACTGGCCTGCAGCCTGGACCCCAACGGGGAGGGCCCTCAGGCCACCGTGGATTTGGACACCTTCCTGGTCGTCATGCGGGACTGGATCGCTGCCTGTCAGCTGGATGAGTGGGTCCTTGTGCCTCCACCCTCCCCTGGGAAGTCCTTCCTAAGATCTAACCTCATACCTGCTTGCTGCAGCCAGCACCCTTTAGGCACAGGGACCTCGTGTGGTTGGAAGGAGACTGAGGAGGAGAGAAAAGTAAAGAGATGGGGGGGCGTGTCTGAGGACAAATTGCCTGCGATGGGGAAGCAGAGGGGGTCTAGGAGGCAGAAATAAAAGGGGCTGGACGGAGGAGAAGGGGAAGTTTTGGGGCCGGACAGAGGCCTTCCCCGTCCATTCTCCAAACCCAGTCCTTGCCCCTCCTGCTTCGCTGCCATCTGCCCCCGGCACTTGCCATCTGGCCTCACCTTCCTCCCCACGGTGCTCACTCTCACCTGACCCGACCCCTCCTCCCGCCACCAGCCATCCTCCTGCTGCTGGTGGCAGGTCAGGATTGCGGGGTGGCTGCAGGGGGCTCTAAGCCTCATCCCTTTGATACAGGGGATTAGAGCTGGAAGAGGAGACGGCCTTGGAGGGGGCCCTGACCTCCCGGCAGCTGCCATCTGGTGAGACTGCTATATATAGAGTGAAGCAGGCGGGCCCAGGGGCAGAGGGAGACTTCCCACCCGGGGACAGAGCAGGGGACAGGGTGGGGCCCGGAGACCTTTGCTGGAAGCTGGAGCTGAGTTTGGCTTTCTAGGCTCCTCCGTGACTGCCTCCCCACCTTCCCTGGGCTTTGGGGAGGTTTTCCCCTGACTGGTTGTTTCCCTCTCCTCCCAACCCCAGCCCTATTACAGAGGTGACAGGGCCCCTCCTGCCTGTCGTCGTCATCCCGGCCATGGGGCCAGCCCCTCCCTCCTCTCTAGTCCTGCAGTCACAGTCCCTCTGGCCTTGCTCTTCCTCCAACGTGTCGCACACCTGCCCACCACCCGCCTGGGCCCTGGCGCTGCCTGTTTTCCGGGCCGAAACTTTCCAGCCTCCCCTCAGCCCTCCCACCTCGGGGATGGCCCAGGCCCGGGTCCCTTACCCTCCAGCCAGCTCCTGCACAGCCCTTCCTTCCCTCTGTGGAAATCTGCCATCTCACTAGTTACCTGCCCTGCTGTTGGTCGGCTGCTTTGCTCTCTGTGGTGTCCCAGGACCTCACACACAGGAGGGGCTCCCTAAAAATGTGCTTGTGTTACACCTCTCTAGCCTTACAAAAACAAAACAAAAGCCGAAAAACACAGCTTTCTTGACATTTTCTTGACCCTCCTCCAACCAGCCTTGGGGGCCAGGGGAGGGCTGTGAGCAGGGGAGGGGCAAGCCAGCTCCAGATGAGCAAAGACCCCTTTGGGGCTGAGTTGGGGAAGGATGGGAGGGAGAGGCTGGTGGAGGGGGAGGGGACCATAGTGAGGGTCCAGTGGGGGAGGGCGAGGCCTGGGCCAGGACGGGGCGCGAGGACAGAGAGGCAGGCGGAGCAGAGAGAGTCAGAGAAGGGGGGACAGGGCCTGGGCTCTGGTAGACGGGGTGAGGAGGGGCGAGGGAGCCGGGACAGCCCAGTGGCTGGGGTTGGGGGGCACTGGGAGGAGGGACAGGTTTGAGGGCAGTTGAGGTGCTGCCCGGTGTTGGGCATGATGAACACGAGCAGCTGGGGGCTCTGGGGAGATCTAGTCTGAGCTCAAGGTACAGGTGAGCAAGAGGACTTTCTGCTGGTGGTGTAATTGCAGCCGCAGGAGCAGATGAGGTCCCCAGAGCAAGTGTGAGGGTGGAGGCCAGAGTCATGGGGCACCCTGACATCTAAGGTCACCAGGGAGCCCACACTCTCTGTCTGTCTCCCTCCAGGATGCCCAGAAGCTGAGGAGCCAGCCAACCTGGAGAGCTTCGGTGGCGAAGACCCCAGACCTGAGCTGTACCTATCCTCAGCCCCCCCTCCCCCGCCCCGTGCCCTCCAGCCTGCCCAGGGCCTGGTGTGGGGCTTGGGGTCCTTTGGGAGTGGGTGAGGGACAGGGGCTGTGCTGACAGCTCAGAGATAGCAGGGCAGTCTCTCTCCTGTTCCTCTTTCTCCAGAAGAGCCATATCTCCCCCTACTACCACCACCACCACCACCTGGGAGAGGTAGATGGTGCTGTGGGCGGTGACCTCGCCCTTCACTGCCCCCAGGCCCGCCACGGCTGACCTGCTGAGCAGCCTGGAGGACCTGGAGCTCAGCAACCGCCGGCTGGCGGGGGAGAACGCCAAACTGCAGCGCAGCGTGGAGACGGCTGAGGAGGGGTCCGCGCGCCTCGGGGAGGAGATCGTGGCCCTGCGCAAGCAGCTTCGCAGGTGGGCCGGCACCACGTCCACCCTCCTGCTGTCCTGTGTCCCTCCTGCCCCTAGCCCCAGGCTCGCTCTCCGCTCTCTCTCTGCGTCTCCTGCTCCGTGTCTTTGACCCTGCACGTGTCCCCTTCTTCTTTTCCCCTGTCTGGCTGTTCTCTCTCTCTGGCGTCTCCTGGTTCTGGTCTCTCAGCCTCTAGGGTTCAGACTTCTCTCTGCGCTCTTGTTCTTCTCTCTCTGGTTCTCCACGTCAGCGGCCTGCTCCTTTCCCCGTGCTCTGTCTTTCTCATGTCTGTCATGTTCCCCCTGTTTTAGTCTCCCACTCTGTCTGGGTCTCTGTCCCACCCCCTTAGGCTTTTAGGTAGAAGCTGGGTCTCCGCCCCCCACACTCGGTTCTTTTCCCCATTTTCTCTGTGGGTCTCCATCCCCGTCTCTGGTGATTTCTCTGTTGTTTCTGTCTCTCTGAGGGGACCTATCTCTGTGATCTCTGCCTTCCTCTCTCTCGTGTGGCCCACCTGCCCCACACCCCACTCAGTACCCAGCAGGCTCTGCAGTTTGCCAAGGCCGTGGATGAGGAGCTGGAAGACCTGAAGACTCTGGCCAAGAGCCTGGAGGAACAGAATCGCAGCCTCCTGGCCCAGGCCCGGCAGACGGTGGGTCCTGGACAAGGGGCACAAAGGCGCCTCTTTCTTCCCCCTCTCTTGGAGTCTGAGCATCAGAGCCTGACTGTGGAGTGGGAAGGGGCAGCGGGCACCCCGGCCTTCTCCCTCACTCCAAGTCTTGCTCACCCCAGACTTGGGGGCCAGATCTAATTGCCATCCCTCTGGTGGTGACAACAGGGACAGCAGGAGCCATCAGGGCTCCCCAGGCCATTTCCCCAGCCCTGCTCCTCAATGACGCAGGCCCAAGTTGCATTCCCAGGGGTGAGAGAAGGGCAATATGGGGGCAAGGAGACAGGAAAAAAAGCCTTTGTCCTCTCTCTGGGGTCACTCAGGAAAAGGAGCAGCAGCACCTGATGGCCGAGGTGGAGACTCTGCAGGAGGAGGTGAGCTGAGGCCCAGCGCCCCCCTCTACCCTTTCCCCAGTGCTCCGGATCTTCCGACCCTCCCCGCTGCTGCCCTAAACACCGCCAGCAGCCTGCCGCCGGCACCCTTCACTCTGCTGACGGAGACCCCCAAATCCCAGTAATGTGTGAATGTCCCTGAAGGTCACATCGCTGCACGTGAGGACTGCCAGAGTTGGTCAGAGTGTGGGGCATGGGGCGGACTGCCTGGGTTCATGCTGAGGCTGCCTGTATAAGCATCGGCCGGTCTGTCCCCTCTCTGTGCCTCAGTGTCTCCACCTGCAAAATGGGCAGAATAATAGAATCTTCCTCGTTGGGTTGTGTGAAATTTAAACAAGAAGATGCTTGTAAAGGCACCAGGCAGGCTGCGTGGGAAGTGCTTACTAAAAATTAGCTAGTGTTCTTCATATATTGGTATTTCTTCCTGGGGGAAAGAACGCGGGCCTTGAAGTCAGCCCTGAGTTCAAATCCTGTCTCTGCCACTTAGGCGACAGACAACCTCTAGTCGTGTGACTTCTCCCTGTGGAGTCTTAGTTTTATTCACCAAGAACGGGGGAGAAGGGTGTCTGTTCAACAGGGTTGTTGTGAGAATTAAATGACAGCTTTTAGCCCAGGGCCCAGCACATAGTATGAACAGGCCCAGTTCAACCTCATGTCTGATTCAGGCCCCATTCCAAGACAGAAGACATCATCTTATGTAATTCGGGGTCCCCTTAGTGCTTTTAGGTGGAAAGTCACCGCCCTCACAAGGTGGCATCTAAGTTGCTGGAGACCACGCACCCTGCAGTGCTCCAGGAGGCAGCAGTCCTCACTCAACGTCTGTTTTCTCTGCTGGTCACGAGATTGATGTCCGTCGTCCCATCTGGTCCTCAGCCTTAGTCACCGCTTCATGCTGGCATCCACTGGGAGGCTGGCATTGCCTTCTGGTCTCTGGACATACAGTCCTTGCTGCATCTGCTGATGGTGGCCTTCATCCGAACCCCACACGGGAGCCGCTGGGACTCGCTCAGCCACTTTCACATGCTTCTGGGGGCACAGAGGATGTTTAGCTGCTTTCCTGTGAGTCTTTGTGGCCACAGGGGCCTCACTGAGCCCTCTCTGCTTCGGCTCCTCACAAGCCATCTCTGTTCTATTATTCGCACAACTTGTTAGATGAGACTGAGCTGGGAAACACCTCTCAGGTTCCCAGACGTCTTGGGGGTTCCGTGGTTCAGCAGCCTCCATCCTCTGCACCCCTCGCAGCTCTGTTGCTCTCTTCTTTGACTCTCCTACGCCCCTCATCAGTCCAGGCAGTGGTGCTAATGCTACCTGCGCCCCCCAAATCTCTTTGTCCTGCATCTGTGCTATGGCTTTGACATTTAAATCCCCACATTTTCCACTGTTGTTCTCTGGCTCTTCCGTGAAAATCCCCTTCCTTGGGGCAGTAGGAATCTCGCCGCAGGATGGCTGCCACAGTGTGAGGCATGGAGTGCAGACAGGATGTGACTGTGTCTTCTAGAACATCTCTTTTTGAGAACAAGGAAAAGCTTTTCCAGGAGCACCCCCACTCCACCTCCTACCCCGGCGGACCTGTCTTTACTTCTCACTGGCCGGAACTGGGTCACAGGACACCACCTGCTGCAAGGGAGGCTGGGAGAATATCTGACGTTCCTCAGCTCTGGAGTGGGAGACGAACAAGTGAGATGGTGTGAGAATGGCTCCTGGCTTAGCTAACCAGTGGGGTCTCCTTTATCTGCCGGGATTTTCATCTTGCTTAACCGCAGGGCTGAGGCTGGGCCAGGCCTGCCCAGGGTGAGCGTGGACCCCCCAACAAACAGAAGAAGGAATAAACAGGGGGATTGGCAGCCAGCAGTCTCGGCCTCCTCCCGGCCCAGGCCTGCTGCCAGGTCAAGTGCCTTGAGCAGCGCCTGAGACATCCTAGGCGCTCGATAAGCTGGAGCTATTCTTGGTTGCCTCCCCTGCACCTTTCCCCTCCTGCAGCTGCCTTTAGAGCATCTATAGATCGAGTTCTCAAGTTACAGTAGAATAATGCTGGAGTAAGGAGCACTCAGACACTCAGCTTTCCTACAGAGAACCTGCGCAGCGAGCGGGCTCGGGTTACTGCAGAAGAAGGCAGGAGCAGCTGAGTAACCAGGTTCCCTGCCGGGTGGCCCAGGATCCAGCCTGCAAATCCCGACCGGGTGGACAGATGTTGACACAGCATTCCTGGCTCGTCCTTCCTCCGCCCTTCACCTGGCAGCCCAGGCCCCGCTGAGACCGAGAGAGAGGGAGGGCGGCTGGTGGAGGACTTGGAGCCGAGCAGGGCTGGAGAGGGAGGAGCTGGTCTCTGTATCCCCAGGACGCCAGGAGGAGGGGTGTGGCAGAGGGAAGTCAGACTGCCTCCATGCCCTGAAATGCTGGGCCCCCCTCACATCAAAGCTCAGTGCAGCTTACTAGGTTTTGGTGTCTGGAAACTCTAGACTGGAATTTTGGCCGTTTTATTCTTGGGTCCCATTTCATGGCCGGTGTGGGCTGTCCTCTCCTGACGCCCTTGTTTTCCCAGATAACCCTCCTCACCCTTGGGGACTCAGCCCCCCGCACTGCCTCCTCAGGAAGCCCCTCATCTGAGCTCCTGCAGGGCCCAGGCCTAGGCCTCACCAGAGCCCGCCTCACACGTTGTTATCATCAATTTCTGTGTTGGTCTCCACCTCTAGTGATGAGCTACTTGAGGCAACGGACAAAGCTGGTTCCCCATTCTCACCCAGGGCTGCGTCCGGCTCAGAGGAGAGTCTGGGGCTTATAAGCACAGAATTTGGAATCAGATTTGGGTTTGAATCCACTCACCATGTGACCTTGGCCAAGTTTCTCAGCCCCTTCACTCCTCAATTTCCTCTGTTAAATTGGGGATGATGACAGCAGAAACATTAATAGCTGGGACAGCCAGACATTACATTCTTCCTGAATGGCACCGTAGGATGTGTACAGCAGCACCCATGCAATCTTCCTGCCAAAAACTGAACAGAGTCCAGACAAGGCCCTGGATCCACCACCAGTTCACAGGAGATAATGAGGAGGGAGGAACGTAGTGAACATCCTGCATGGGGAATGAAAACGCAGTCTACCACATCCAGACGCGCCAGTTCTGCAGGACAAATAACCTGATTCCTTCCACAAATGAAGGGCCCAGAAAAGTGCCAGGATGGGAGGGGGAGCACTGTGATGAAAAAAAATGAGACATTTCAACCAGAAGCCATGGTGGACCTTGTTTGGGTCTTCATTCATGAACAAACTAAATGTGGAAAGACGCTCATGAGAGAACCAAAACGATAAAAGAGCACAACTTTGGTGTGAGGTGATACTAAGAAATTGTGACTAATTTTGTGAAGAGTGGTAGTGATATTGTGGTTTTGCTAAAGGAAAAACTCCACAGGTAGGAGATTAAGATGGTGGAGTAGTTACAGATGAAATAATGTGATTCCTTTAAAATGATCTGGTTAAGGGGGCTGGCCCGGTGGCATAGTGGTTAAGTTCACGCACTCAATTTTGGCTGCATGGGGTTCGCAGGTTCGGATCCCAGGCCTGGACCTAGCACCACTCGTCAAGCCATGCTGTGGCGGCATCCCACATAAAACAGAGGAAGATGGGCACAGATGTTAGCTCAGGGCCAATCTTCCTCACAAAAAACAAATAATAATAATCTGGTTAAACAAAACAAAAGACCTGGAGGATAAAGAGGAAACAAACTGAGAAACTGTATAATGACTGAAGCTGGGTGATGAGTAATGGGAGTTCATTATACTGTTTTTACTTTTGTTTGTGTTAAAGAATTCATAATACCAAGTTTTAAAAATACTTTTTTAATATCACATTTACTGAACTTTGATATAAGCCAGGCACTGTCCTGAAAGCTTTGTGCTCCTTAATGTACATTAACATGTATTTGCATGAATTGCCACCTGTGTGACCTGGGGCTAGTTGCTCAACCTTTCAGTGCCTGAGTTGTCTTTATCTTTTAAGTAGGGGCTAAGAAATGAGTTAAGACAAGCAAAGGACTCGGTAAATGTTAGCAATTATATTAGCTCACTTAATCTGCACAGCAACCCTGTGAGGTAGGTCCCCTCTTCTCTCCATTTTTACATACGGGGCCGGGCTGATGCACAGAGAAATCCAAGCTGAGGTCCCATAGGATGGTTGGAGGGATAAAATGGGCTAAAACACATAAGGGCCCTGCGTGAGGCCTGATGCACATCAAGTGTTGGACAAATGTCAGCTCTGAGTAGTAACATGGCCATTTGCTGCAGAGGACATACCCAGACCTTCCTTCTTCCAGAACGGGAAGCTACTGGCCCAGCGGGATGAGGTGAAAAGGAGGAGCGAGGAGCTGGCCACAGAGAAGGATGCATTGAAGGTGCCACCCCTCCCTCGAGCTTTGACAACTTCCCCCCACCCCGGGCCCATTTTTACCATCTCCAGTTTCAGCCCCTGGGGCCCGGTGAGAGCAGGGGACTTCCCTCAAGCCGTCAGGCTCCCAGGGCGCCAACAGCTCAGCTCAGATCCCTCCAGCTGTGGCTGATGTCCAGAGGCTTTGAGGGCGCTTGAGGAGAGGCGCTGGGGAGTACAGGGCGGGCCTGGGAGGGCAGGCCGGCTGAGGCAAGTCCTGGGAGGACGGACAGATGGACAGGCTCCTTCCTTGGCAGCGACAGCTCTATGAATGTGAACGCCTCATCTGCCAAAGAGACGCCATCCTCTCCGAGGTGAGGGGGCTGCGGGGAGACGTTTGCTTCCGTGCGCACCTGCCCGTCTCCTGCCCCAGCCTGGAAAGGGAAGTCCTGTGCGTGCAGCTCTAATCCCTGGATAAGCTGGAAACTGGCTCTGGGCTTCCAGATCCTGCAGGGTCACACTCGTGACCCCAGGGAAGCCCTCTGACCTCTCCCTCAGGTCCTAGCTCTTCCCCCAAGCTAACCCTGCCAGACCCGTCCTCCCCCCACCGCAGTGTCTTTCGGGGGCTGGGCCCAGTCTCAGTCAGCTTTGGGCTTTCCCAGCGCACTCGCCACGCGGAGAGTCTGGCCAAGACCGTGGAAGAGTACAGAACCACAACCCAGGTAACCAGGCCACCCACCCACCCACCTGCAGTGGCCCTCCGCCTGGCCCCACTCTCGCCACTTCTCTTTTGCTGTCTCCAGGATTTACTGCTCTTTCTGTCTCTGTCGATATTTTTCCAAGTCTCCTCTTCTTGTTTCTTCTGTCTCTACTGTGTGACTCCGTCTCTCCCTCTCTGTTGCCATCTCTCTCTTCCTTTTCACTTTCCCTCAATTCCTTCCTTTCTCTCTCTCACTCTGTGTATCTCCATCTTCCGTCCAGTTTCATTCTCTGTGGTGTCTTTTTTTAAAAGATTTTATTTTTCCTTTTGCTCCCCAAAGCCCCCCAGTACATAGTTGTATATTTTTTTTAGTTGTGGGTCCTTCTAGTTGTGGCATGTGGGATGCCACCTCAGCATGGCTTGATGAGCAGTACCATGTCTTCGCCCAGGATCCGAACCGGCGACACTGGGCCACCAAAGCAGAGCGCAAACTTAACCACTCGGCCACGGGGCCAGCCCCTGTCCCTGGTCTTTATGAGTCTCTTACACCCTGTATGTCTCTTGCCTCTCTGTGAATCTCTTTCCCTCAGTGTTTCTTGTTCCATGTGTCTCCCTCTCTGCCTGCCTTTTCGTAATTTTCCTGGCTAGTAGATTATCTTCTGGTTCCTGTTGCTCTGTGTCTCCTTTTGGCTTCTTAAGTTTCTATTACTCTTTCTTCCCCTTGTCCCTTGGCAGTGTGTGTCCAGAGGAGCCTAAAGAATTCAGGGGAGTGGAATTGACCTTGGAAGAGGTTGGAGATGGGGAAGAACAGAGAGCTAGGGGTCCCCTACTCCTCCTTTGCAGGAACTGAGGCTAGAAATATCACACTTGGAGGAGCAGCTGAGTGAGACCCATGAGGGGCCGGATGAGTGAGTTGGAACGTCGGGGAGTGGAGGAGGCAGGAGGGGAGCCCAAGGGCAGGGACCCCCAGCCTCTAGCTCTAAGGTGGGTGGGGCAGCCACTCCAGCGCAGGCTGACTAACAGGTGCCAGACGAGCACAGAGGCAGCCTTCTCCCTCCTGACTGTGTGGCCAGGGTACCTGAAGGGGCTCAGGTGAGAAGAGTGGACTGGACCAGGCTGCTGCCCCTGTCACTGGGTGTGGAGATTGAAGCCATTCAGCAGGTGGGCCTGGCACCCTCAGAACACCCTAACCCACCACCAGCTGCCAGTCTAGCCCAGCACTGATTCTCACCCTACTCCATTCTCCCCGAGGACCATCTCAATCCTTAACCTCATCCCAAACCCAGTCCATGGTCCTGGCACCAAACCCTCTGGGTCCTGCCTCCACCCCCTCCCAGCCCTGCCTCACACCAGCTCCCTCCACCTCCCATCCCCACACCTCAGCCCACCTCCATCCCCATTCCTGACCTGTCTCCTGCCTTCCTCTGGCCCTCCCTGATCTCAGAAACAACTTCTCCTCTCCCAGAAACAAGAAGTGGCAGCCACCGAGCTCTCCAGCCCTCTGTGTGGAGTGTGGCAGTGGAAGGAGGTCATCAGTGAGACCAATGAGGAAGCTGAGTTTCCACTTGAAGCCCCAACAAGGAGACAGGTGAGCACAGGAGGGGCTCTGAGACCACTGGAACCCAGGAGCTTGGAAAGGGGCTTGGGACCCATGTGCCTTCGCTGGTCCCCTCTCAATAGGCAGAGTTAACTCAGGGCCCGCTGGGTGTGGACACAGAGCCCAAGCCAGACAGGACACCATCCCTGCCCTCTGGGAACTGGCCTGCTAGTGTGGTAGACAACAGGAAACAAGGCAAACACAAATTGCATTGTGGTTGTTACTGTTGTTCAGAAAACGCTGTCAGGAGTCACCTTCTTTAAAATAAGAGGAAAAGCATAAGTTCATTGTTCTTCCTAACCCATAAAGATAAATTAAGCATTTACTTTTTGAACACAAGGCACGTCCAAGAAAAGTTTAGCAAGCCCACTATGAAATCTGGAACCCAACAATAGCCTTTGTTTTATGACTTCTGTAATTACCTGAACAGTATTTCAGCGTTGTTTGAAACAACTGACACAACTCATCTTCCATGTCCACAACCGAAAAGTGAGGTTTTATCTATTGGTGCTAGAAGAATAGTTTTTTTCAAAAAGAAAATATTGCTCACAGGTCTGTAACCAACACTATATTGTCTTGAAAGCTATACTATGTCAAAGCTGCTGGCCGTACTTTAAGGGGAAACTGGTTTCTGTGGTCACTTTTTCTGTGTTTTTCTTTGACACGAGCGCTCTTGTTCGGTTTCTCCTTGACCTCTCCCAGTGTCTCTGCGAGGTAGGTGTCCTCAGCCCTCATCCTGTCACTCCTGGGAAACTGAGGCTCAGAGAGAGATTACATGTTCACACACAGCCTCCCTCAGAGGAAGTGTAAATTAGAGTGAGCTGCTGCCTCGAGCTCTCACACCCCTGCTGAGGGGAGGACTGAGCCAGGCCTCCGGGTACCACCTGCCTTTCATCCTGGGGATACAGAGAAGAGTCACTCGGGGCTCGGGCCCCTTAGCACTCCAGGCCTCACAGGAGAGATCATGCGAAGGGGTCATTCCCATGTAGGATGATCCGTGTGCTAGAGGTAGGGGGCGGGCCCTGTGGGAGCCCAGAGAAGGGGTACCTGTGTCAGGTGGGAGACTGGGGGACATATCACAGGGAACTGATGCCTGAGTTTATGTGAAGAAGGAAAAAGACGTTAAGTAGTGTGAGGGAAGAGAGGCCTTTCAGGCAAGGGTAAGAGTCTGTACAAGGACGTAGGGGCATGAAGCTACATAATACACTGGCGAGTAGAGGGCGGTTGTGGGTGACTAGTGAGAGATGAGGCTGGAGCCAGATCCCGAAAGGAATGCCCTCTTAATCAAGCTGGGAGATTGTACTTTTCTCCATCAAGCCACCGAGGGCTGTGAGCGGGGAGGGGCAGGGGCAGGGGCGGCTCTGGATGTAGAAGGATCCCTCTGGGGCCACTTGGGGACTGACTGGAGGCAAGGAGGCCAGGGAGGAAGCTGGGGTGATGGTCCAGAGGGAAGGGATGAGGCCTGAGCCAGGCCAGGGCCTCAGGATGGAGAAAAAGCGACGGGCAGAGAGAATTGAGGTGGGGGAGACGGAGCTGCAGACAGGCGGGCCAGGGGTTGGGGGTGCTGGGAAGGGAGGAGAAGAGGGGAAGAGGCTGAACTTAGCTTGTGACCCCATGAGTAAGCGCCCTGAGGGACAAAGGGCCTGCTGCCCAGAGGCGGTGGACATGTGAGGCGGGAGCTCAGGGATGTATTTAGAAAACAGTGTCGAGCGGTGGTTGAGGCCACAGACGAGGATAAGATGTCTCTGGAGAAAATGGAGAGGGATCTGGAAGAGCAGCTGTGGGCCCGCCCCAAGACTGGGAAACTGGGAGGGGGAGGAGGTTTGGGAGGGAATCGCTGAGCCCTGTTTGGACCCAGGTGAGTGTGAGAGACTTATGGGAGGGAAAGAGGTTTGGGGGACCTGGACTCCTGGGTCCCAACGGAGAAAAGGGCTTGGTGGATGCAGAACAGCTGTCCGGTTGGTTTCTGGCTTCTGATCCAGGGGCATGAATGAGCATCCTGTGGAGGGGGCCCAAGAGGAAGGCAGGTTTTAGAAGCAGGTGGCGAATTCCTCCTGTTGCAGCCTGAGAGACCCCACTTTTTCTTTCCCATAGAGAAGCTTCCAGGAGGAGCCAGCGCACCCTCAAAGAAGGAAGGAGCGATCGATGTGGTAAGAAGCATGCTCCTCCTGGAGCCATTCCTCTGCCTCGGGCTGACGCCTGATGCTCAGACAGACTGGAAGGAGTGGAAGGGCCCTGAGGGAGTCACACATCATTTGTTCTTTCATTCACTGATTCACTCATGCTGAGGTGACCCTGGGCCTGTGGACCGGGAGGAGTCAGACCCAGCCCCGACCCATATGGTTCTGGGAGAACAGGCACCTGACCCCTCCTTGGGGAGAGGGCTTCCAGGGAATTCCTGAATGGGGTCCTGTAGGAGGAGTATTCGTATAGGAGACCCTTATACAAGAAGACAGTTGTCAGGCAGATGGGACAGCTCAGTCACTTGGTCACTCTCACTGAACACGTCTCCCAAGGCTTCCAGGAAACCCTGGCATCAAGGAGACCCTGACTAAGCCCCTGGAGAGCACCCAGGCAGTTGGAAGACCATCAGGGGCTCTGGAATCCCACAGCCTGGGTTCAAATCCCAGCTTGGGCACCTTCTGGTGGGCTTGGTGGGAGCATTTGGCAGTAATACCCTGGAGCCCAGCCCTTGATTGTTATGGGACTGTTCTGAGGCTCCTGTGCGGCCACTGAGGAGAGAGAAGGTGCTGGATGTCTGGGCCCATGCTCCTCCAGGGCTCTGACCTTGGGGCCTCTGTTTCCTGCGGTGGCTCCCTTTCCCAGCTCCACTCTTTCAGGCTCCCTGCTGCAGCCACTAATGAGGCTGCTGCCACGGCCTCTAATTTGCCTTGTCTGGGAAAGCTGAGATTGGGCAGGACAGGGCTCTGGAGCTGTGACCTCCCCCTGCGTCACCAGAGAAAGGGCTGAGCAGCAGCAGGAGCGGGGGCTGGTGCTGGGAGCTGGACATCTGAGTGTCGGGGAGCAGGGGCAGTATGATCCACAGATTGGGAGGCTAGCAGGGAGGGAGGTAGTGAGTCCTGTGGCCCCTGGATGTGGCTAGGAGTGAGGGGTCAGACCTTGAGAGGGGCAGACAGCTGTGTGTCTGACTGGGCAGAGGCCTTGGGGGGGGGGGGGGGTTGAGGAAACAGCTATGGCTTGAAGGTGTTGGGTCTGAAGCTGGCAGTGGCGGCTGGAGGGCTGGATCCCTGATTCCCAGTGAAGGTGGTATCCAGTGGTGTGGACATCTGGGTCTCCAAGGGATGTTGAGGCTGAGAAGCTTGAGGCCTGGGGCTCAGGGAGCTGTGACTTTAGCGGGGGCGGAGGCTGGGGCTTGCACATCTCAGAGGAGGGATTTGGAACAGGGTTGGGGCTCAAACAGTTGGATTCTGGAGGCCGAGAACTCTGAGCCGGAGCCCCGGTCTCCAAGAAGACCCAGGAAGACTCAGACTCGCTGAAAATGGCACAACCCACCGGGCAGAAGAGGGCGGATCTGTTCATGCCCTGGGGTCTCAGAGAGGTCTGAATCTGGTGTTTTGGGGTGTGGGAGAGCCAGAAGCCTCAGCTCTCAGCTGGGGGATGAGCAGCTGAGAAAGCCAATGAGGGGAGCAGGCCCCCAGACCCTTTTAGGGGGCACAGAGTCCTTTGAGAATTTGGTAAAAATTCCCCTAAAAAATATAGCCGCTGACGTGCACACAGAAGTTTGCTCCAGGGGTCCCAGGACCCCCATGGGTCCACCTGTGGTACCGGCTGCGTTAAGACCCCTGCTTTGAAGCTTCCACCTGCAGCAAGTGAAAGGGAGCCAGGCAGAGGAGAGGGATGCTGGCAGTGACTTTGTTGTCGCCCCAGGTTACCCAGAAGAGAAGAAGAGGAGGAAGTGGAGACCCAGGTCACGGTAGGCGGTCCCCAGCAGCCCTCCTGTCCCCGGTCCCCATCCACTTCAGGCCCCCAGAGGAGGCTGATGCAGTCCCAGCCCCTCCCTGGTTCCCACCCACACCCCCACTTCTCCCAAGTGGACAGAAAAATCATTTGGCCAAGAGATAACAAGGCCCTCGCTGTAGCTAATGAGAGCGGAGGGTGCTGCGCTGGGGAGGCCTGCAGGCCAGTGGGCGGTCAGAATGTTCCCGGGGGACCCTCCCACGCACGCGCTTGCACACACAGGGCTGCAGCCGCCTTGCCACGGTCCTCACAGACGTGGCTACACCCCCGGATTGCGAAAATGCACACGCACATGCGCCCACACAGGGGAAGGGGCTGGGCCCTCCCCAGCCAGCCTCAGAACTCTCTCAGGGCCTGTCACAGCTCCCGGGCCTGGACCACGCACACCGGCTCCTTTGCTTCTCAAAGTGGCGCCTGACAATCCCAATTCTTAGACAAAGAAAGGAAGGGAAGGAAATTTGGTGAGCTGAAGAGCCTGTGGTGCTCAGCTGAGGACTGTGAGAACGAAACATGTGGCAGGCTGTGCTCCAGGCACCTGGGACCCGTGAGGATCCAGCTGTCCAGGATGGTCTCTCTGAGCAGCCTGACTCCGGAGCCCACCTCCTTCCCACCACACCGTGCTCCCTTCCACGGAGACTGGGGCTCCGCCTCAGTTTCCTCACCTCTGGCTTGGCGATGGTCTTTATCCAGCTCTCTGGGTGGGGACAACGGTTAAGGGCCTGGCACAGAGCAGGCGCGCAGTAGGTGGTGCTGGCGAAGGTAGTGAGGGGACTGGTGTCCTGGAATCTTTCTTTATTGTTGTCTTATCATCACCATCGTCATCCGTGGAGCAAAGACGTAGGTGGGAAAGCCAGAGACCAACAGACGAGGCGCACTGTCAGAGAGAAGTGGCACGTGAGGTGGCCCTGGAGGAGTATTTGGGGCTTGACTCTTTGGGGCTGGCGCAGGCAGGAAGACGGGCCCCAGGAGTGCTCACGCTGGGCTAGGCCAGCCCAGGGCTGGGTGCCCGGAGAAGACAGGGTCTCTGCCCTCAGGGAGCTCAGACACTTTCGGAATCAAATGACAATGGAAATAATAGTGTTGAATAGCTCAAGCAGTGATTGAGAGCTCACTGTATGCTCTGCCCTGTTGCGAGGCCCCTCCTGCTTTTGTGTTTTCTACCTGCATTCACTCAGTCAGTCTCCACTTCAGCCGTGTGAGATGGGTACTGTCATCATCTGTGTCCAGCAGATGGGGAAAAGGGCATGGAGAGGTGGGGTGACACGCCAAGGGACACCCAGCCGGAAGCTGCCAGAGCTGGGAACCCAAGCAGGCATGTGTCTCAGGGAAGCTCATGCCCTGAACCCCTGTGTTCCACCCCCTTCCACGTGATTGCTTCTCTCCAGTGGGCTGAGCTGAGGGCCTCTCCGGACCCAGGACCCAGCGACTCAACTTCGTCTCCTTTGTCCTTCCAGGCTGATCTCCTCCCCATCCCTCTGGGGGACCGTCACCCTGGAGACATCCCAGGAAGCCCTCCTGAGAGGTAACGGGACCCACAGGGACTGGGAGGGGACCTGGGGACAGAGAAAAAGTCCAGTCCAATTGCCTTTCCCTCCTCTCTCTCCAGCAGCCCTGCCGAGCCAGAGCTGCAGCGGGCGCTGGTGCCTGTGGTCACAGAGCTGGTCCCAGTCTCGAGGCCGGTCTGTGGCCAGCTCTGCCTGGCCCCCCTGCACCCCCAGCAGCTCAGGTGCGCCCCAGGGTGTCTCCAAAAGGAGGGTGGTGGTCAGACATCTGGGCATTGCCCACTGCTGGGACACCACGGGCTCCCCTGGGCCCCCGCCATAAGCACTGTCCCACCTCCACCAGGGTCGCTCGGCATCCGCTGGTCCCGGCGCCCGTGCTGGGCCTGCTGCTGCTGCTGCTGCTCTCCGTCCTGCTGCTCGGCCAGTCCTCGCCCCCCACCTGGCCCCACCTCCAGCTCTACTACCTCCAGCCGCCCCCCATGTGAGGCCTGCTCCTGGTACCCTCAGAGCAATGTCTAGTTCAGTGAATTCCCCAGGGCTCTTTTTACTGTTATTCCCGTTGTTGTGCCGCTGTCATTGGGGACTACCCCAGGAGGGGGACCCAGATACAGTACTCCAGGATACACAGCCCTGGTTTGGGTTTTTATGTGAAGTCTCTTGGTGTTTTAATGTTGGCAACTGCATTTCTTAACAAGAGCAAAACATGTCCAGTAATGGATTAAGCACTAGGGGTTTAGTTTTCTCGCAAAACAAGTCCAGGAGGACAGCCGTGGGCCACAGCTCAGAGTCGCCACAGCCTCAGGGCCAGGGTGCTGTGATCCTCTGTGACTCTTGGCCCTTCCCTCGTGTTCAGGAGATAGCAGGCATTGTAGCCTCATATGTCACCTCTGCAGGGGGAAGGGGACCTCCCCTTCCTTTTTATAAAGAAAAGCCATAGCCTCCCCAGAGGCAGCAGCAGACCTGTGTTTATGTTTCGTTGGCCAGAACTGTTTGGCGTAACCACCGCCAGCTGCAAGGGAGGCTGGGAGACCGAGTGCCTCTCCTGGCAGAAAGAGGGAGGGAGCGATAGGGGCCAGGCACACAGCACGATGTCCGCTCCAGTGCAAACGGCCCACAGGGGAGGGACCAGTGTTTCATTTATTCACTCAACAAACACTGACTGGTCATCTCTTTGCCACAGCAAGACCTTAGAAGACGGAGCTGTAGAGAAGCAGGCCCTCCAATGCCGGGCTGAGGAGTGTTGCTTTTCTCCCGAGGATGAGGGGAGCTTTGGGAGGTTTTATTGCTTGGTTTTGGTTAAGCTTTAACTGAGGTGTAACTTACACACAGATAACTGGACAAGTCTTACGTATCAGCTGGATGAATTTTTAAATATGTAAACAGCTATGAAACCAAAACCTAGGTCAAGATAGAGAACGGTGTCAGCACCTCAGAGGCTTCCCAGGAGAGTGCTGAGCAAGAGAGGAGCAGAGTCACACCTCTTTAAAGACATAGTGACAGGGGTGGCTGCTGGCTCTCTGGGAGCCCAGAAAAGGCACCTAATGCAGCCCGGGAGGTTAGAGGTTTTTTCCCAGACAAGTAGCCTCTGCATTTAGTCTTGAAAGATGGGCAAGCTTGGTTCCAGTACGCCGTGGCCCCAGGAGGGTGTCAGAGCCAGAGGAAACAGGATGTATGAAGACCAGGTGATGGGAAAGAGCTTCCGAGTGTGGAGAGCCAAGGGCAGCACCCTGTTGCTGTGATTTTAAAAAGACTAGAAGCCAGGCAAGGATTTGAGGCTGCAGAGTGGTGAGAAATCAGATAGACAGGTGGCGGGAGCCCGTGAAGGGTTTTGAACAGCAGCTTCAACTTTACTCCCAAGTGCCTAAGAAAGGGCTGTGAGCAGGGAAGGGGCAGAATCCACTCTGGGTGGGAGAGAGACCTGACCTGTTTCCGGGATGGATATCGGAGTGAGGCTGGAGGCAGGCGGTGGGGAGAAGGCTGGGGCCGTGGGCCAGGTGGGCCAGGTATGTGCATGGAAAGAAGGAAAGGGCGGAGAGAGGCAGAGCAGGAAGGACAGAGTGGGGGTGCTGACAGGCTGTGACAGACGATGAAGAGGGAAGGACAAGGACTTGCGTCTGACCCAGTGACTGGTAGACAGCAGAGCATTTCCCAAGATGGGGAACCCATGAGAAGGCGTGGGTTTGTGGGAACACTGAGCTCCTGTGGGATAGATGAGTGTCCGGGTTCCAAGAGGTGTCTGGAGCCCTGAGCCTTGAGCTCTCAGGCTGGCTGGGGTGTGGGGGTTAGTAGCTGTGAGTGGTGAGCAAAGCTGTGGAGGTTTTCTGGGGAGAGAGGAGGAGAGTGGGGAGGGAAGGGGTTCCGGGCACCACTTTGTGAAAAGCCTCAAACGCGAGGGAAGAGATCCAGGGAGGAAGGAGAGTATGGGAAGAGGCCAGGCCGAGACCCAGCTACCAGGCCCTCCAGCAGACAGGCCGAGGCTCCTGGCGGGCTGCTGGGGGATTGCAAGAGCCGGTGCAAGTGTCTAGAAGAGTGCCGGCGTCTAGGAACTAACTGCTCCTGACATTTGAATCCCACTTCTCCAGGACGGCGGTGGAAAGGTCTACAGTTTGGAAGTCGCACAGATTTGGTTCCAGTTATCCTCTGTCCTTCACTAGCGCTTACAACTTGGGGAAATTACTCTTGACTGAGTCGTTTCTTTATTTGTAAAATTTGGCCAACTCTGGATGGGTTTGAGGAAGACAACTGTCTCTTCAGTATTCAGGATCCGGAAGGAGCGAAACAGGCCCACCTCCACAGCCTAAGGGCCAATGAGGGCGCGGTGCGCCTCCAGGAAATGCAAATGAGAGGGGAGCTTGCCAGTCACTAAGCGCCAGCCCCGCCCCCTGCCCCGCGCGCGGAGGCGCCCAGCTCCACCCTCACCTCTAGGCCAATCAGAGCGAGGTCCGCGCGACCTGTGCCCGGGTGCGCAGTTCAGACGCCCGCCGCTGCTGGGAGGGGTTGCCATGGTCACCACTGAGGGGCCGCGCGGAACAGCTGCCGACCTCCGGGGAGAGAGGCAGCTTCTGATTGGCTACTTCCTAGCTCCCCCGGCGGCCCAGGTGTCTCCCCTCCTCCGTCCCCGCCCTCCCGGAGCCCAACGCCTGGTCCCCTCTCTCCTATTCCCCGACCCTAATCTGGAGCCCCAGTGGTCTCCCAGGAAGGCTTCAGTGAGAAAACCCTGAAGAAACTGCTGGAGGCTGCTGCGAGAGAGCGGAAACCCTTTTCTAATGAAAGCGTTTTGCTTTCATTAAGCACTGTGCTTAACGAAGCGGGGCTCTGTGCTGAAGTCATCTGGTGTGTCTGGTTTAATCCTCCTTAGACATGAGGAAAAGGAGGCTCAGAGGTTAAGAAGCCCTTCCCAATATCATACAGCTGGGTTTGGGGGAACCTGGTCTCGAGCGGCAGGTGCATCTCACACCAGAACCCCCGATCTTTCCACTGCGCCCCGAGAGAAGTCGGGAAGTGACCAGAGAGTGGAAAATGAGAGCTGGAAGAAAGTAAGAGACGGAGGCCCAAAGGAAGAAAGAAAAGGAAGACACGGAGGAATCAGAGAAAAAAAGAAAGTGGTAAAGAATGAAAGGAAGAGTTTCAGAGGCAGAAAGAATAGAGAGAGGAAACGGAGATTCCCTGAGGGCCGGGAAGCAAGGAGGGTGAGAAGAGAGAGTACAGAGACTCAGAAGGGGGACAGACATCCAGAGAAGGACAGAGACTGGGGACGTTACGGAGAACCAGAGAGAAGGACAGAGGCACAGAGTGAGAGGAGGAGACAGAGCAGATGCAGCCCCCCTCTGTTAACCCCCCACACCCGACACACACACATAGGCGGCGCAGGAAGGAGGCGCAGCCGCAGCGCACACGGGGTCTTTATTAAGGCGGCCAGGCGGGGCCTCAGGGCGCGTCCAGCACCAGCAGCTTGTGCATGTACCAGTTCAGCCAGTGGCGGCGCTCGAGGGCGGCCAGCAGCCGCGCGCGCTCCCGGAACGCCGCGTCGTCTGCCAGCGCGAGGCTCCGCCGCATCGACCGCAGCTCCAGCGGGGTGGCCGGACCCACCCAGGCCCGGCCCGGGGTGCGGAGGCTGCGGGAGACCCAGAGACGCGGTTACCGCGCGTCCAGGCCCCCCGCCCGCCGCCGCCTGTCCTCCCCGCCGTCTAACTCGAAGCCCTGTTACTGCACCGTCTGTGGAGCGGCTCGGTCTCTGTCCCCCGTCTCTCTCTTTCTCCGCGGGGGTCTCTGTCTCTCGGTTCACCAGGTTCGGAGCTCCCTGAGTACGGAGACCGAGTCTGGTGCACCTGTCCGCCCCCAGCGCTCAGCGCACGGCCTGGCGCACGCCAACAAGCCAATAAACGTTGCTCAAGGAGCGAATCCGTTTCTGCTTCGACTCCTTTCAAGTCTCTGAACGCTTTTCTCGGAATCTTTTTGAATCTCTTTCTCCTGCTGATTTCCTGCCCATTCCCTGTCTCTCTTCCCCCCTAGTCTCTGTCCTCCTCTCTCTGGGTCTCTGTCTCTCTTTCTGAGTCTCTGTCCCCCTTTCTCCTTGGGTCTCTTCCCACCTCTCTAAGTCCCCACCCCTCCCTGGGAGTCCTGGGCGTCGCACTAACCTGAAGACCCCCGCGGGGGGCAGGGCGACTCCTGAGGCAGTGCGGATGCCCCAGGGCACGAGCAGCAGGAGGAGCAGCAGCAGCCGCACCCGGAAGCTCCTGGGCACCTGGCGGGTCTCCATCACCTGTGGGGAGACAGGGAAGAGCTCAGTAAGGCCTGCGTCCTGGCACAGAACCCCGACCCCACCATCTACCCACCCCCGGCAGCCCGCTGGCAGAGCCCCCTACCGCGCAGTGGGCTCGGGCAGCGAGCCTGGCAGCCCCCTTATATCGCCTCCACGGCCCCCTCAGCGGGCAGTGACGCAGACCAGGGGGCCCAGGGCGCGGGGTCAGCTCCCCCCAGGCTCATTAGGAGCCGCCAGCGGTAATGAGGAGCCGGGGGCGGGGGCCCCGCCGCTGCTTTGGCGGCCACCAACTAATTGGAACCAGGAGCTGGGACCTGAGCAGAAGCGGGAGGCCGAGACAGACAGACAGAGAAGTGGACACGGGGGGTGTGTCAGAAGGATAAAAATAGAGACCAGCGGAGGGACCATCAGTGCAGAAACCAGAGACAAAGAGAAAGAGAGACAGGGAAAGCAACAGAGGGGGAACTGATGAGGAGAACCAGAGACACAAGGAGATGAAGTGACCTCGAGAGGGAAGGACAAAGAGAGTAACATAGAAAAGGAAAGGAAGAAAGAAGGGAAAAGGAAGGAAGAAGGAAACTGACAAAGAGAGCCAGCTAGAGATGGAGGGATGAGAGGAAAGGCTCTGAGAAGGACAGGAGACAGAGACAGCCAACCTGGACAGAGATGCCCAGAGACAAATCCAGAAAGAGAGAGTGAGAGATGGGAGGGGGAAAAGAAGAGAAGGCAACGGGATACAGCAGTGGGGGGTGTGAAGGCAGGTAAAGCAAAAGGCAAAATCGAAAAGTCTTAGACTGTGAAGACCCCCCCAGCTGCCCTGTGGGTGTGTCTAAGCCTTCCTGGGTGGGGGGTGAAATTGGGGGAGTTGTGAAGATAAAGCCCAACCCCACACACAGCGGGGAGGTAGGCAAGGGTTGGGAAGTCCCAAAGGGTAGTCTGGGTGTCGGATTGGCAAGATATGGGAACCTGGACTTCCTAGTTCACCAGAGAGGAGCGGAACAGGGTCTGGGCTCCTGGGTCTTGGAGTGGAAGGGACAGGGACCAGACTCCTGGGTTCTGGGGTAGGAAGAGTCTGAGGATCTGGACTTCTGGATCTGAGAGGAAGGAGCTAGGGGCTCTGACTCCTGGATCTTGAAGTAGGAGGGTACGAGGGACCTGGACTCTTGGGTTTGGGGATAGGAGAGGGCGGAGGGCCCAGAGCCGTGGTTTCAAAAGGAAGATAGCTTGGCTGGGCCACATCCCTCCACCAGGCGATCCAGTCCCTAACTCCATTCCCCACTCCAGGGACAATGTCCTTTACCTCTGTCCCTTTAAGAGCCCAAGTCTGTCGCTAGGCTTCCAGGATCCCCAGGGAGGGGGTCAGGTGCGTCACCTGCACCCTTGGGACCCAACCTCCTGCCACCCCACCCAGAGCCATTCTGCAGCATTCACCAATCTCCGCATCCAGCTCCGCTCACCTGCTGTTATCTTGGATCCCACTGAGCAGGTAAGAGACCCCAGGAACCCAAGTGACCCTGTCCCATCCAGGTGTCTACCACCCCCACCTTCACCAGACCACAGACCTAGGCATCTCTGCCCCAGACCAGCCCCTGAGACCCTGGGATCCCAGCTCCATCCTCAATAAACAGAGAGACCTGAGTCCCGCCCCGCAGCTCTCTCCTCTGAGGAATCCAGACCCCCCAGCCCTGTCTCTGGAGGACCCAAGACTCAGAGTCCCCAACCCCCTTCTAACTCAGGACCTAACAGATCAAGACTCTCATCTCCTCTCTCCCCTGTAATGCAGCTCCCCTCCCCAAGTTTTGCCCCCTCCAAATTCTAGGCATCTGAACCCCCAGGCCTCTCCTGTCTAAAGGACCAGGAATTTAGACCGACAGTGCCCTCCACCCTCTGGGACTCAGGAGTCTTGGGCATCAGCCCCGAGCTGTTCCTTCTGAGCCTCCTCTAGTGTAAACAACTGTTGAGTCAAGGTGTACCCGGGGCCCTCGGAGAGGAAGGGATCCCGTGTCCCCTCGGAGGTCTATACCCTCCGAAATCCAAGCCGAGAAGGTCTGGGGGCTTGGAGAGGTGTCATTCTCTCCCAATTTTTCTGCTACCCTCTCGGGGAAACAGATAAGGAAATTAACTACGACTCCCAAGAAGCCCCGCGCTTCAGTCTCCCTTAGCTACGGCGGCTACCGCCCCGCAGCCTTCGGGGAGTTGCCATTCGGTTCTCTTCCTTTCCCAGGCGCCCAACTGGGCGGGGAAGAAGTCCACCTGGGGACCAGTGGGCGGGGCCTCTGTGGGTGGGCGTGGCCTCGGGAGGGGATGAGGGCTCCCGGGCGGCTTCCGGGTTAACCCCTTCCTTCCCGCTCGCCCGCAGCTATAGGCGTCTCCCAGAGCTATGAAATCCTTCAGCCCGATCCTCGTCTTCCTCCTCGCCTGGCTGGGTTCCCAGGCCGCCCCTTCGGCCTCACCGCCTGCGGACTCCAACTTCCCGGGGATGGGCCACCCCTCTGAGATTTCACCTCACGCTTCTGAAAATTCCACCCCTGACTGGCCTAACCCAGAGTCCCCTGAGAGTGCTTATCCTGAGCCCTCCAAGATGCCTCATGCAGTTTCCCCAGAACCTTCCCCCCTTAACTTCACTGAGACCCCCAACCCTGACCTCCAGGAAACCCCAGATCCAGAGTCTCCTGAGACCCCCAAACCCAACTCACTCAACACCTCAATATCAGAATCCCTGGAGACCCCCAACATGAACTCCTCCAATACGACACATCTAGAACCTTCTGAGACCCCCAAACCTGACTCGACTGAAGTTCCACACGCAGAATCCCCTGAGACCCCCGAACCTAACCCCTCCAGAACTTCACACCCAGCATCTCCTGAGACCCCAGACACTGAGCCCACCCAAACTGCACCCCAAGAATCCCCAGAGAGTCCCAAACTTAACTCCACTGAAATGTCACGTGCAGAAGCCCCTGAGACCCCGGATCCTCACCCCGCCAAGACCCTTGACGCCAAATCTCCAGAAACTCATGACCCTGACACCACTGAGACCCCGAACTCTGAATTCCTCCAGACCCTCCATCCTGACCCTACCGAAGCCCCTCGCCCAGAATCCCCTGTAACCCATAACCCCAGCCCCACTGAGATTCCCCAAACAGAATCCCCCACAACCCCCTACCAAGGTGCCACAGAGATCCCTATGACCTCTGACCCTGAGCTCTCCCTTAGTCTTCACCCAGAAACGCCTGCACCCTTCAAGGAGGAAGCTACGGCCCTAAATGAGCTGCCCCTGAATCCCAAGCCGGAAACCCTTTCAGCCACCCAGCCCGGCTCCCTTAAATCGCCCACCTCAGATTCTCCTGGGACCGTTGAGCTGAAGGCCCCCCAGAATTTTAGCTCTAAAGGGCCCAATGTCCCTCCTCCCTCAGCCCGGATTGCGGGCCCCCCTGCTCCTCCAGGGCCCCCCAATCAGTCGGCCCCAGCCACTCCGCGGGTCCCCCAGCGGCGCAGCCGAGGTGAGAGAGTCAACACTATCATCGTGGTGGAACGAGTGCAGGAGACCGGTGAGGGGCTAGGACCGGACTCCTGGGTCTGAGGGAGGAGGGGCCTGGGAGTCTGGACTCCCGGGGTCGGAAGGAGGAGGGAGCTGTGGGCCGGGATCCAGAGTCTGAGAGGGGAGGAAGAGGCTAAGGGCTCAGACTCCCAGGTCTGACGGCTGATGCTGTTGGGTCTGAGGGAGGAGGGGCTGGGGGCTGGACTCCTGGGTCTGAGGGAGGAGGGGCCGGGAGTTCGATTGCTCATTCCCTGGCTCCTTCCTTAAGGCGTGACCTTGGTGGGACGTCCCCGGGGCGTGGCGGGCGGGGCCCTGTGTCTCTTCCTCGCTGGAACCGGGCTGCTGATCGGCATTTTCCTGCTGCTCTGGTGTCTCTACCGCCGGACGGCTCGACACAGGCCCTTCGCACACCACCGGCTTCCGAACGACGGAGATGAACCGGGTGAGCGACCCTTACATTGACCGGCCCTTGAATACCTGCACGTTTCCGTAACCTGGGTTCTCCTGGCATTTGAGGGCGCCCTGCCAGAAAGTACAGGTCTCCCATCTAAGGTCAATAGAAGCCCTGACCCCTCCATGGCAGGTCCTGCCCCCTAAGTCTCTGAAATTTCGCACACACACGTCCAGCCCTGCGCCCAGCCCAGCAGAGACGAGCGGCAGGATCCGAGCCACCAGTCTCTACAAGCCCCGCCCCTTCCCCTAATAGAGGGCGGCCCGAGCCCTTTAGGCCCCGCCCCTACGCTGCAGGCCCCGCCCCTGCCGCAGGACGCCACGCCCCCTTGTCTATTAAGAGACCTCATCCTTTAATTCGAAAACCCAGCTCCAAGGGTGGTCGGAATTCTCTCCCCCGCCTCCCCGTCGGTCAGCGGCGCAGCAGAGGAGACAGGCCCCCTGTCAGCCTGGGGATGACCTCGCTCCTTTGCTCCCGCAGTTATGCATTTGGACACCCCGAAGGACCCAGCCTATGACCTCTACTTTTATGCCCCGGACGCTTGGGTCCCTTCACACATCGCCACCAAGCAGCCGCCGCCCACCCCCCCGCTGCCGCCCAAGCTGCCCCCGCCGCCCCGCGGGGGTCGCCCCCAGCCCCTGGAGCCGCTCTCCCCCGCCACGCTCCCCAACAACTTCGTCTGAGCCCCGCTCGGTCCCTCCAGACCAGCAGCATCCCCAGGCCGAGGAAGGCACCAGAGGTCCTGTCCTCCCGGCACGCTTTGCTACATAGTGGTCCTCTCGGTCCAGCACACAGAGATGCTTTCGCTCTGACCAGAGAACGCAGCCTGAGGCCGAATAAATCACGTGTTCCCACGCCTAGACACCTCCTCTGCCTGAGTCCTGGGGGAGGAGGGGCTGGGACTCTGGGACTGAGGGAGGAGGGGCTGGGGGCCAGGACTCCTGTGACTTCCACGACCAATGACGACTACGTACACCAAAGCATTTTATTGGGCGTGAGGGAGGGCAGGATTTACGGTCACAGAGACAGAGACACAAAGACACAACCCTGCCCGGGGAAAAACACCCCTCTCCCCCAGCCCCTTCCCTTTCCTGTGACTTCCCCTATATACGTTCCCCAAATTCTAAGCCGAAATAGGGGAGTCTGAGAGGAGAAGGATCCCAGATTTTGAGTCATTTAACCCCTGAGGGACACCACAAATGGCCACTGAGAAAACGAGGGTAGTTTGAAACCACCCAGGAGAATAAAGTGCAAGGAATTGTGGGGAAGAGGGGCATCTTGAAACCACCACGGGGAAGTTCGATGGTGGTGGCTTCAAACCGTTGAGTTGCTAGACTTGAGCAGCCACTATTCAGACCTGAAAACCGTGTCGGAAAAAGTGCATGGGGGTGGAGAGGCGTATCGTTAAACCCGCCGTTTTGGTTATTTCCCTAGACTTTGCGCTAAGCCAGGGAGAAGGTTTTGGGGAGTTTGGTGCTTCAGCAGAATCTGCTGGTGGAGAGAGGGCCGAAAGGGGGAGGGGGGACTTGAAACCGCCATTTTCCCTCAGAAACGCTGGTGAGAATCAATCCTTAGAATGGCGGGGACGGGTGATTGGTTAAACCAATCTGGCAAATGCAGAATAGAGTTGGGAGATTTGAAAGTTCTAGAGGAAGACCTTGAATTTTTCTGAAAGGAGAGGGGGGCTGACTGATCTCAGGACTTAGCCCGAGAGTCCGTGGGGTTAAAGGAAAGGGAGGAGGTGCCCCAAAACCACACGAGAGAGTACGAGATTGGACTGTCCACTCAAATAAAGCCCTGAAAGGAGAGATTTGAAACCACTGAGGCAGAACAAGAAAGGAAACTTTAGGGGAATTTGGGTATTCTTGAAACTGCCAGTCTGCAGCTTTGCTACCCCTGAGAGGCAATTGGGAAGGGAAGAGGACGTGACAGCACTGGGAACCAGGGAGAGTGCTTCGTAGGCCTGAGGCAGGACAGAGAGGACTGGGGTTCCTAGACACTGTCACTCAAGCCAGAGATGTGTGGAATGGAGGTCCTGGAAACTGCCATCCAGTGGGAGGCACATGGTCAGTAGTCCCGGACAGGGGGTGGGGGTCTTGGGGGCTGAACTGTGCTGTGTGTGGCCCCGTATGAGGGAGGGGGAGCAGGGGGCGCCCCGGGGGGCTCAGCCTCATCCTCCATGTCGCTTTCGTCACTGCCAGCCAGCTGGTCATGGCCAACAAAGCCACACTTCTCTTCGCTCATCTCCTCAGGCTCCGCCCACGGCTGCTTCTCTCCGGAAGCAAAGACCCCGTAGAAGATGACACCCCCATAGTGCACCAGGGAGGCAATGAGGAACACGTACTGCCACTCCTCCCGAGTCTGTGAGGGGACAATAGGGAATTGGGGTCAGAGGACAGAGAAACAGGGGGTGGAGAGAGACCCTGAAAGGGGGAGGGGAGGCCCGGAGAAAGGAAGACAAAGATCAACAGAAAGGCTGAAGGTGACCCAGAGAGGCAGGGGTGGAGCCCACGGAGGGTGACACAAAATTTGGAGCGCGAGCGGGTCAGGAGCGGTGCACAGACCTTGTGCTTTGTCATGGCGCCCACGATGATGGGGCACACCATGCCCGACAACGTGCCCACACCGTTGGAGATGCCCATGAGGATGCTGGCGTAGCGCGGGGCGATGTCCAGGTGGTTCACGTTGAACCCTGGCGAGGCCAGCCAGGAGGCATCACACCCGAGTCTCACTCAAGCGACTCCCACTGGGCCGCCCTCCCCCATCCCTCTTCCCATTCCCCTCCCCCCTCCTTCCCGCTGCCCTTTCTAGTCCACCTTTTTCGAGGCTGGGAGGTCCCCTTCCTGAGCCAGGAAGTTCCCCACAGAGCTGACCAGGATCCCCCAAGCTCCAGATCTGCGGTTCTCACCAGAGATGGCGAAGCCGCTGAAGCCCACGGCGAGGACCAGGAAGGAGATGGCCACACCCTTGGAGTGCGAGTAGCCGACCACCAGCAGCAGCGTGGCCTCCATGCCGAAGCCTATGGAGGGCCGCCTCATCTGAGCGCCGGCCAAAGCGGTTCCCACCAGACAGGTTCCCACCCCGGCCCGCCTCCATCCGGCCCGGTCTGGCCACCTCCACGCCTGGCCCTTGACCACGCGCACAGGCTCCACCGCCCCATGTCCCCACTCCCTGACTAGGCCTCGCCCTGAATACGCAGGGTCCAAGCACCACCTGTGCACCCTCACTCTTTCCCTCTCTCTCCCAGCTCGTTAGGCAGCACACCGCCCAGACCAGTGTCTCCAGGTCCCCCCACTCATAGCCCCTTTTCAACACCTAGTTCCTGTCCTCCTCCGCCCCGTCCAGTGTAGACCCCACCCTTCCAGATCCAACTGGGTCCCACCTCTGCGCCACCTGGATAGTCACACCCCCCCTTGCCCTTCCATGCCGCGGCCTCTGAGACTGGCCGCCTGGGATTAGGTTGCATCCAGGTCCGGCCTCATCCTGGCCCCGCCTTTTTTGGACACGCCCTCTGACTCCGCCCCCATCCTCCCACGGCCCCGCCCCACCGAGCTCTGCCAGCCCGGGTGGTTCTGGACCCGGCCCAGGCCCCGCCCCACTCACCCCCACAGTTCATCAACTTGCGCACGTTGGTGGTGGACATGATGCGACGGCTTCTCAGGAAGTCCGCGATCTGGCCGCCGATGGGCACGATGATGGTCATGACCAGGTGGGGCAACGCTGACACCAGGCCCACCTGCGCCAGCGAGCGTTCAGGGCAGGGGCTCAGGGGCCGCCGGCCGGACTCTCCGCCCGATTCATGCACCATGGGCTCCTCCCCGTCCCTCGTTCCAACCCATTGGGATCCAGGCGCCGCTCCTTCCCCCTCACCTCGACTGCACCCCCTGCCCTCCCCTCCTGGGCCCAACCTTGCTGATCTCGAAGCCGAACACTTCTTCGAAGTAGGCGGGCTGGGAGATAAGGAGCAGGTAGAACGTCCAGCTGCGGCAGAAGTTGGCCACGATGATGGCATAGACTGGCATGGACGTGAAGAAGCGCCGCCAGGGTGTGTTAAACTTCTGCGGGGGGCGAGAGGAGGGGCCGCTAAGACAGAGACCAGGGCTGGGCGCTCTCTGTGTCCCCTCAGAGACCCCACTATACTCCCGCAGAGACCTAGGTTTCCCGACCTCACTAAAACCTCCAGGGACCCAGGGGCGCCGGCTCGACCATGTCTCTGTGGGGACTCTGGCATCCCAGGCTCACGGTGACACCTCGGGGATGCAGGCGTCCCGACTCAACCGTGGTCCCTCAGGTTTGCAAGTGTCCGGACCCCACGATGACCCTCAAAGGCCCATAAATGTGGGCCCAGGAGTCATTTTCCACTCAATGACGTCCCCTAGTTCTAGCCTCACCCACCCCAAGGTCTAAGCAAAACCGCCACATTCTAATCCAGCCTCTGCTGGTTTAACCCCGCCCCATCAGTGGTTCCGGTTCCGCCCACCTCGCGACCTGGCCCTGCCCTCAGCACCTGCCGATCCTAAAGTCTGGTCCTCCTCACGCTTTAACTCCGCCTCCTAGGTTCTGGCCCCGCCCCCTTTGCGTTCCCATCAGGTCCCCTCTAACAGGCTCCCCGAACCCATCACGGTCTACACGCTGTGCGTGTTCGAAGTCCCCTTTTCTCCTGCCTCCCCGCCTGGGTATCCCTCCTCGCCCCGCCGCGCCCCGCCCCGCAGCCTTGGGCCCGGACCGTGACCGGGTTCATGAGCTTGGCGCTCTCGCCGATGGCGTCCTCGATGTACTTGCGCTCCTCCTCCGAAATGCTGGGGTGCAGCGCCGGGGACTCATACGAGACGAGCAGCCAGAACAGGTACCAGAAGATCCCGAAGCTGCCTGGGAGGGGTCAGGAGGGGGATGGAAGCGAGGTGACCACCGGCCTCGCTCCGCCCCGGCGCCACCCGGACCCAGGCGTCCGGGCCCCTCACCGTAGACGTAGAAGACGGAGCTCCATCCTGAGTATTGCACCAGGACCCCGGCGAGAGGCATCGCCACCACCGCCCCAGCATAGGAACCTAAGGGGTAGGATGCGGGATGGAGAAAGGGTCCATCTTCCCTCAGATCCAGGAGTGCGGATACAAGTTCTGGGACACGTGTGCAGGCCACAGCTCCTCCTCCCTCAGACCCAGGAATCCAGGCCACAGCCCCTCCTCCCTCAGACCCTCAAGTCTGGATCCCCAGCCCCTTCCTCACCGCAAAAGGCCGTTGTCGCCAGGCGACTCCGCTCCAAGGGCGGGGCCCATTTGCTCCAGATCCCGTGGCAGGCGGGGTACGTGACCCCCTAGGGAGGAGAAAACCAAGGTCAACAAGAAGAGGAGGAGTCAGAACGGGACGGGGTCATAAGGGGGCGAGGCTTTACCTCTACCAACCCCTGCAGGATCCTCACGAAGATGACACAGCCGTAGTGGACGCGGGCAGCCGAGGGGATCAGCATGTTTAGAGTGGATGTAGCCACAATAGCAAAGCCGAAAACCCTAATGGGAAGAGTCCGTGGTCGGAGGAAAGGGTCCAGCTATCCCGCCATGCCTTGGATTCTGCTTTTCCGCCCACAGCAGGCCAGGCCTTGCATTCCCCAGAGCCCCGGGCCCCACCTTCTCTGGGACTCCCACCCGCCCCAATCACAAGCCCCGCCTTTCTCTAAGACCCCGCCCCCGAACCCAGGCTCCTCCCATTGTCCCAGAGTCAGGCCCCAAATGCGAGGCCACATCTTCTAACCCCTCATCTCGAGACCCCATCGTTGTACCTGTTGGCTGCGAATTTTTGGCAGATAAATCCTCCGGGAATCTGGGTGACAATGTAGCCCCAGAAAAAGGAGCCATGGATGAGGCCGACAGTCTCTGGATCCCAGTTGAACTGAGCTTTCTGTGGACCAAAAGGCACATGGAACCAGGCGCCGCGTCCCAGGCTCGGCCCTTCCACCAATCAGCACCCACAGACTTAGTCCCTCGGCCAATCAGAAACAAGGATGCCCTCTCGCGCCCAAACACCCTCCAATCAGAGCTCAAGCCATCCCTCCAGCTCTGCTCCTCCACGTTGCTAGGGCAGCACTACCTTAGCAACGGGGCCTGATGCTGCCTAGAAGCCTCGATCTTCCTGCTTCCCTGCCTCAGTGTCCCTTCTCTGAATGCCTGGTGGCCCATATGTGAAGGTGCGGACTCTTTCTCCACTTCTAACCAACTCACGAACTATTTTCAGAGTGACCTAGATGGTGTCTAGGCAGGCACAAGAAGTAGCCAAAAGGGCAGGCCTGATTGGAAGGGAGCAAGGGACGGGGTTGTCTACAGCCCAGATCAGGAATTATTCCTGAGGCAGGGGCTCCATACTGAAATTAAAATAGGGAGAAAGTCTGAGACGAGGTGGGGCTTTGGGCAACGGCCAGAGCAAAGGAAGCGGGAATTAGCAGCGGCAACTTTAGGAAAGCCACGATCGAAACTCAGGATGGAGCTTGAGATGAGACTGGGATTAAGCAGGCGTGACATTGGGACAGGCGCGGAGCGCAGGCGGAGCAAAGTTGCTAAGGAGGCCCAAAATGGAACAGGGGCAACATATAGGAAACCTAATGCTGGGCCAGAGTCTGCATTTTGAAGTCAGGGACTTGAAATAAATAGGGGCGGGGCTTAGAGCTGAGAGGGCGGCACAGATGGGCGGGGCTACTCTGGCTGTTGTTTGGAAGGGGCGTGGCGTAGTCGAGTGCGACAACATCGGGAGCGCGGGCAGGGCTGGCAGGGGCGGGCTGTGCCAGGGCTCCAGCCTGGAGCTACCTGCACCACCACGTGGCCCCCGCGGTGGGTCGTGCTGTTGTTGACCATAGAGACGATGGCCACGCCCAGGTTGCAGCGGATGCCAAAGCTGATGCAGAAGCCCAGACCGCTCATGATGGCAATAATGTAGCGGCGAGGGAGGCCGAAGCAGGTGCAGTCCACGATGGGCGGATCCCGGGTCTGCGTGGTCACTGGGCGCCCATCAGCACTCAGCTCCAGCGTCTCCGCACCTTCCTGCCGCTTCTCCAGAAGGCTGCGGGGTGGGAAGTCAAAGACTCGGACGTCCAGACCCCCAGCTCCCTCCTCCCCATGACACAGGAGTCCAGGGAAAACCTCCTGCTTGAAAAAGACCCAAGATTCTAAGCCCGCACTCCCTCTTTCCCCAGGAGTCCAGCCCCTAACTCCCCTGTCCCCCCAGGACCCAGGAATCTGGACCCCAGGTCTCCATCTCTCTCACACCCAGAATCCACGCCCCAGCCCCTTCCTCCCTCAGACTCAGGTGGGGAGGTCCTCAGTTCCCTTCTCCCCCAGCCTTCTCATCTCTTGACTCAGGAGTTTTAGACCCCAGACTACCCTTTGCCATCCTTGAGCCTATGTCCCCAGCCCCCAGCCCAAAGCCCAGAGACTCTCTCCAGCCCCCTCTCCTAGATCTGAGTCTATTTGAGGAAGCAAAAGGCGCTAAGGAGATGCTTCAGCAAAGGTGTCAAAAGAACAGATGCTTCTCAGCCATGTCTGCTGTATATACCGGCCCCCCTCCTCCCCTGCGCCCTGTGGCATGCCCCTTCCTGCTTCCAGGCCCCAGGTGTGGGGCTGACATACAGCTGACTCTGTTCAGCCACCCAAAGCCCATTCCCAGTGACTTGGGGGTGCGGAGACGTCCTGGGCCCTGGAATCCAGCAGCCCAGCTGGACATCCCTGGGGAACCTTGAGTTCAGGCTGTCAGCCTAGGGGGTAGGGAGGGGGAGTGGCGGGTGGTGTCCTGGCAAGGGACAGATGGCCCTGGTAGGGGGATTGGCTCAGTCCCCAGTGTGGCTCTCGCCCCCGCCTGTTCTGGATCCAGGATTGAGTCTGTGATGACAGAGAGGGTACATGGAGAGCCACCTCAAACCCAGAGAGAGGCTGCAGGGAGAGAGAGGGAGGTGCCCTGAGGCAGTGTGGAAAGACCCCAAAGGAGGAGGACAGAGATGGGGAGTGGGCAGGCTGAGAAAGAGGGTCAGAGACACAGAAGGAGGGAGAGAGATCCAGAGAGAAGGGGACAGAGACCCAGAGAGGGGGAGAGAATTAGACAGAGGCAGAGACACGGAGAGAAGGGGGAAACAGGACAGAGACCCTGAGAAGGAGGGGCAGGGAAGGAAAGAACAGAGACACAGAGAGGGAGGGGGACAGAGATCCAGAGACAGGTGGGAACAGAAACCCAGAAGAGAAGACACAGATGCAGAGGCCCAGAGCCTTACGAGAAAGATGGAGAGACAAGGAGACTGAGGAGAGACAGGCTGGGGACGTGACTCGTGAGGTGCAGCCCCTCTCTGCGGCGGGGACTCAGCCAGGGGATCCGGCTGGATCCCAGGAAGGGGCTAGAACAGATGGAGGCGAGGGAGACTGGGACGGGGGAGGGAAGAACAGCCAGACGGTCTAGGGGGAGGCGGGTGGAAGAGAAGAGAGAGCACAGTCACCCCTCCCCATCCTAGAACTTAAGGAGGTTGGGGCGGTGGTGATTAAGAAATGGGTGGGGGGAGGAGGAAACGGGGGCAATGAACAGAACTGAGGGGGACAAGGAAAGAGACCCTGAGAGAGGGGAGCCAGAGAGCCAGAGAGGGGAAATGGAAGCCCCCAGAATGAAGCCCGGGGTGGTGGGATGGCTTCTTCCCATCAGAATGTGACAGCCAATGAGATTAGACCTTGACCCAGGTTGATATCAGATGCTATTTGACACTGAAACTCAAGATGTGATTGCAGCCCCTGAAATTTGATATTCATTGTTAATATTAAGAGATGTCAGATCTCTGGCCAAGGCTTTCTAAACTGGGTGGGGGTGGGGGGGGACGGATCTCAGTCTTCCACATCCATCAAATGGGCACAAGTGTAGATTGGAAGGTTAGGAGGGGGCGCTTCAAGGGAACGCCAGTTATTTCAGGATAAGAGATCGAGGGAGGCAGAGGTGAAGGTGGCCTCAATGCTTTGCGGAGAACAAGAACAGAGAGGGGAGAGCCTGGATGCAGATTCCCCCCCACATACCCTTGTCTCCCCTTCCTGGGTGCCCGCGACTCAGATCTGAGGACTTGGTGATGAGCCAGTTAACGGAAATGAAGACGTCGTCTCAATCTCCCTCTCTCTGGGTCTCTGTCTCTGCTTCTCTCAGGTTCTCTGTCCCCTTACGTCCTTTTGGTTCTCTCTTATCTTCCCATTGTACAGCTAAGGAAACTGAGGCTCAGAAAGCAGAAGGAGCACGTCCAAGGTCACACACAGGAGTATTGATGGGGCCTGATCATTTCCTGGCCCCCAGCATCGCCCCATCCAAGGCTGGGCTCTCAGGAAGGATGCCCGTGGGCTCCTGTCTCTCCCGCATTCCCCTTCCCAAGTCGCCCTGGGCTACCATCTGTTTCCTGGTCTGGGTGTTCTCCACCCACTCCAGCATCATTCATCTGGAGGGAACTCTGCAGCCTCCCTTCCAGGCTTGAGAGGGAGTGGCCTGAGTTCGAATGATGACACTTGTCCTCCTCCAGTGATTTCTCCCCCTTCTCGAACTGAGCCTCAGTTTCCCCAGCTTGGTCTAGAGGATTCAATGGAATCAGGGTGTTGTGTCTAATACAGGGCATTCCTCTCTCTCTAACCATCCAGTTGAACCCCAGCATTCAGATGCAAATGCCCTTCTCGGCTCAGACTCCCTGATGACTGTCCTGGGGGGAGCTCCGAGCTCTGGGTCTGTGGGGCCCAGGAGGCAGCTCAGAGAGGTGACAGTAAGGCGGAGACAGACTGAGAGAAACCCAGACACAGATGAGAAGCTGGGAAGCAGAGACTGAGGGAGGGGGCCTGAGAAACAACCCTCCCGCCACCATCCCCCCTCCCAGCCCCCTCCCTCAGCACGTCTCTCTGGCTCTCCTGACTTCGCACTGATGTATTTTGAGAAACTCGTGAAAGGAGGCGAGAAAAAGGGTGGGGAGGGGCTGGAAGAATCGGAGAAGAAGGGGTGAGGTTATCTCAGCTCCCCTACCCCCTCTCTCTCGCTGTGCCATCCTCCTGCCCCCTCCCTTCTGTCCAGCTTTATTCCCATCTCTCATGTTACTAGAAGGCGGGGTAAGTTTGGAGCTAGGAGGGGGTCTGCAGCAAGCAGGACTAGTGTTAGACTTAGAGAAGGACTCTCATGGCCTAGTGAGATGGGCTGAGGGTCAACTAAAGATGGGGTCAGGATTGCGGGCCAAGTGGACAGGGTCTGAGGGAATGGCGGCGGGGGCACGGTACTGATGAGGCCATTGCCTCCCGCGCTGTGGCCAGATATTTTTAGGCTTCTCTGCAGCTGAGTAATTTCTCTGACTTGGAGCCAGGGCTGGGGTTGGGGGTGAGAGACTGGGGGAAGGTGTCCAGATTGCCCTGGGGACACGCAGGTCACTGGGGTCATCTCTCTGGCTGGGAGGAAGTCCCTCTTAGCTCTAGCCTACATCCTTTGGGTAGTCGGCCCTACCCCAGAAGCCTGCACCTCCTTTCTCCCCCAGAGATCCAGGTCCCCTGGCTTCTTCCTCCCAGCTTAACTCTCCTCAAGGACAAGGACCAATGGGCCCCAATCCGCTTTAGCTTCAGATTAAACTCTCTGAGAGACGGAAACTGAGAAAGGCGCAGAGATGGAGAGACCCGGGCTGGGGGGATAAAAGCCTAGAGATAGAGGGACAGAGACCCAAAAGGAGAGGGTCAGAGACCCAGAGAGGGGAGACAGACACCCGGCGGGGGGACGCAAGCTGGAGGGGGGGGGGAGGACACAGACCCAGAAAGAGGGATTGATAGAGATCTAGAGTGAGCAATGGCCAGAGACTCCGAGAGAGGGGGACAGAGACTCAGAGATAAAGAGAATAGAGACCCAGAGAGAGGGGGACAGAGATGCAGAGACAGAGAGAAGATAGGTAAACAGAGACCCAGAAGTGGGGGAAGCGTCAGAGACCCAAAAGGTGGGGGATATACAGTCCCAGAGAAAAGGGCAGCGCCTGGGGTGGGGTGGGGCGCAGAAAAATGAAGGAGAAGATGCATGAGACAAGACCACAGGACCAGAGAGAGGGGCACCGTCGGCGACAGAGGGAGAAAACTGGAAAGATGGGTGGACCCCCCCATCCAAGGGTATCACCCGTCCAGCTGTCCGTCTGCACCCAAGTGGGAATGAGCATCTTCCTCAGACCCTCGCTCTCTTCCCCGCCCAGGACCCCCACCACGCTCACCGGTGCAGCCTCCCGAGGGCGCGACCCGCTAGCTTCCGAAACTCCTCCTGGCGGAACTCCATGGTGGCTGCCCCTGCCGCCGGTACCCCCCGCTGATCCCCCCGCCCGCGGGCCCGGGCGGCCGCGTCCGGGTCCCCGGGGTCTGCCCCGGCCCGGCCGGCCCCGCAGCTCCGCTCGGGGGGAAGGAGCCTGCGAGTGCTGGCTGCAGGGGGGCTGCCACTGCACTCAGCGTCGGGGGCGGGGCGGGGCGGGGAAAGGCCCCGCCCATCCCTGCTAGACCCCGCCCCTCGCATTCTAGTCCCGCCCCCCTCCCGCAGCCCTTTATCTCTATTCTGTCCCCGCCCAAGACCACGCCTCTGGCTTCTAAACTGAAGTCTTGCCGGAGTTACTCGCCCCTGTGCCACGCCCCCCTCCCCACCCCTCCAGCGCCTTCTATCCTAGATTTTCTCTCCTCCTGAGTTCTCTTCCCCAACTGAGATTTGTCCCCCTCACTTCAGTTTCCCCTAAATTCGTCCCCGCATTTTCGTCCTCTGTGCTTCCATCTTCCTCTGAGTTTCCTTCTGCGTTTCCTCCTCCCAGTCCCATCCCTCCGAATTTCTGGGCCCTCCAGTTCTACCTCCCGCCCCCCGAGTTCCATCCCCATCCCGCGTCATCCCCAGATCCAGCTCTCTCATTCAGAGGGTACTTTTCTCATTCAGAGAATTCTTTCCCCCGGAAATCCCAACCCCCACTTCGATGCACCCATTGTCCCCTCGAGTTCTTCCCTCATCCAGTTTCCTCCCTCTTAACTTCCATCCACCTGTGTCCGCCTTTCCCCTTTGGAATCTCACGTCCCTCCAGGTCTACTCCCCCTCTGGGCGCATCCCCCTCCCAGTCCCTTCGCCCCGATTTCCTTCCCTTCTGAGTTCCACCCCTACAGTTATATTCCGCGCCCCCCAGTTACAGGTCATAATTGCCTTCCCACCCTGGGATCTATCCTGCCCTTTGAGTCCTGTCTCCAACCCCCTTGAGTTGTGTCCCCGCTCCCTTGGATATTTCTCCACCCCCTGAGTTCTGTCCTCGCTCCCAGAGTTCTATCTCCTTCTCTGGGATCTGTCCCTGCTGATTTTCGCCCTCACCCCCTGGAATCTGTCCGTCTAAATTCTGTCCGCACCCATTGGGTTCTCTCCCCACCGGCTGAGTCCTGTCCCCTCCCGCTGAGATTTGTCCCCGCCCACTTCCTGGATCTGTCCCCACCCTCTGAGTTCTTGCTCCACCCACGAGTTCCAGCCCCGCCCCTCTGGGGTTGAACCCCGACTCTTTTGAGTCCCCAGCCGGCAGGCGCGTCCTGCCCGGCTCCTCTCTCCAGATCAGCCCCCTCCCCGACGCTGAGTCCACTGCCAGAGGCAGGCCCCAGGAGCGTGCTCCCTTCCCCCCCTTCTTCGGGCCGCAAATGCATTTGGGATTAAATTTTCATGATGTGGCACAGGCCCGCAAGGGGGTGGAAGGGAGCAGTCGGTGCGGCGGGCGGGCGCTACGGACGGCGTGGCCTGGCTGCCACTGCCCGCCGCGGCCTCTCGCCCCTCGCCTTGTCTCGCTGGGTCTCTGGGTCTCACAGTTTTGCCTATGTTTGAGAAACCCCCAGATTCCCGGGGAGCCCGGACCCCTGGGTCCCAGGGAGGAGTAGCCGGCGGAGCAGTCCCCACGCGCCACCCTGTGGCGGCAGAATTCCCCGCCTGGGTGCGGAGGCGGCGGCCGCGGCTCCGAGCCAGGTGTGAAGGTGGAGCAGATGGTGAAGAGGAGGGAGTGGGAAGGGGGAGCCGCTGCTGCCAAATCTTCGGCCTTCGCCGGAACCATCACCATGGAGATAGAGGAAGGCGGAAAGGACCCAGCCCCACACTTTTTCAAGACCTGGGAATGAGTTTCTCGGCCTCCCAGGGAGGGTTCCCGTGTGAACTACAAGTCCCAGCGGCCGCTGGACCTCACCGTTTGCTTCGAAAGGGTCGCGTACTCCGAGGGCCGCTGGGAGTTGTAGTTCTGAGACCGTGGGCTGAGGATACATTGCGCCCTCTGGTGAACACGGCGACCACGTTTGCTCCTTCAGAGGCACCACTCTATCCGATGTCATCCCCTACCTTTGCGCCTTCTCACCATCTACTCCCCCTCGCCCCCAATTCACTCCGTTCCAGCCACACCGACCTCCTTGCTGTCCTTCCAACATTTACCACTGAGGCTCCTCTATTTTCTCATCCTCCTAGGACTCGTTACGGAAGGAGAGGCTGTTGGCAATCATTCATTCATTCAATAAATATTGAGTTCCTACTGTATGTCAGGCATTGTCACACCACAGGGGACACAGCTTTGAGTGTAACCCTGGGTATTGGGGACCACCAGAGGAGGATTCTAACTCAGCCAGGAAAGATCAGAGAAAGCTGGAAATTTGAAAACCTTTCCAGGGAAAGCTCAATAAAAGGATGACGGGGGGTGCGGGGGTGGAGGGGTTAGTATCCGCAGCAGAGAAAATGATACTTGCAGAGTCGGGAAGTGGGAAAACAGTGATTGTGATGTGAATTACAGTTCCAGGAATGGGCAGCTTCTCAGTTCGAGGGATAGGAAAGGCTAGAGATGATGGCGTGGGTCTGATCACCAAAGGGCTGGGGAAACGTCCCCTGTGAGGACAAGACGACTAGAAATGTCCTGGGTTGTATGGAACAAATTGTAAGTAGAGGGAACAGCAGAAACTAAAGTGCAAAAAAACCCGTGTGGTCAGAACACTGTTCAATGTGACTAGTCTGAATAAGAGAGAGGAAGAGGCCAAAATGAGGTGTGATAGGGGCCAAACCACAGAGCCTGGAGGGTTGGGCTGAGGGGTTGGACCTTTTCCTGGGGGCGCTTGGGAGCCAAGGAGGGGCAGTGGACGGGGAGGGTGGGGAGAGACTGGAGGCACGGAGGCCAGAGAGAGGATGCAGGGGAGAGCGCGGGGCCTGAGCTGGGGCAGGGACCTCCACGGGCCTCCAGGGCTATGGTCCAATGTCCCTCTTCCTTCCCACTCCCCTGTACTCCCAGCCAGAGACAGAACAATGGAAACATCTTTTATTTCAATTTTAAAGAAGCTACCAGCCTCTTCTCCCCACTCGGAAAGATGGGCAGACAGCCGGTCAAGAAGGCACCGACAGAAGGGGCATTGCCACCATCAATTGCTGAGGAGAGAGAGGAAAGGGGAGGAGGATTCAGGACCCAGGAGTCCAGCCCCCAGCCCCCTCCTCCCTCAGACCCAGGAGTGCAGGTCCCCCAGTGTCCCCACTTCCCTGCACCTCCCCCTCTTCCCCCCATCACCCTAGGTACCCTTCTCTTCCGATGGAAGGCCGCCTTGCTCTCGTCAGAGTTGATCCGCAGGGGGATGTAGGCATCCAGATGGTACAGCTGCTGGGGGCCCCCCACCACCAGGCGGTTCTCCCCAATCTCCAGCGACAGCCCCAGAGCTCCATCCTGGGGATGTGGTGGAATCAGCCCACCCTTCCCTTCCCAGCAACAGGGTGATAATAACATGAACCCGGGAGAGAAGCCTCGCATGTCGGGATACCATATTTAAAGGGTCTCATCTCCCAGGGGAGAGATGAGAGACAGTAATTACAGGTCTCCCAGAGTGAGCGCTTACAATGCTCTGGGCATCCTCGGGACACCGGAAGTGAGCCTGAGGGCCCCATGGGACAAGGAGGCCCCACGCTCAGAGGGCAGCAGTAGCCAGGCTCACACAGGTCCCGAAACAAGCCCAGATCACTCCTTCTCGGAGAACCCAGCCCTTGCAGACCTCATTCTCCCACTCTACTCCAGCGTGCACTCACCAGTTTGGGGAGGTCAATTTCAGCCAAGAGGAGATCAGGGGCTTCCAGCCAAAGGTTCAAGTGAGGCTTTTCAGGGCTTGGGAGGAACAAGACTCAGAATCACAAAGATCTGCCAGGTCTTTGCTGAGGCTGTTCCTTCTGCCTGCATGCTGTTCCCTCCTCTTCTCCCTCTCACCAGCCCTGCTGCCTCAGGATGCCTTCTCAGTGGGAGTTCTGCTCCTCCCCTCTCTGGGTTCCCAAAGCTCCAGGACACAGCCCGGCTATGGGGAGGGAGGGACTGCAAAGAGCGTTGGGGAAACAGGAGAGAGGGAACCCATCGAAGACCCACCTTTCCTCAGGTCGGAGGGAGTCGGGAGTGTACAGGTTCTCCAGCTCCTGGATCCGAGGACGCTGCCGGGACCGGATATTCTGCTGGGAGATGGAGCCCAGGAAAGCCCGGTTCTTCAACATGCGCCACTCTGCGGGGAAGGTGCGCAGGGTCAAAGATCCCATGGGTCAGGGTTCCCATGGCTCCCTTAGGAGGTTCTACACTGGAAGAGCCTCCTGGGAGAGACTCTGACCCTCCGAGGATGCCAGGGACCTGACCACACCCTCAAGATTGGCTTTAGGAGCCCCGCCCACCTTGGCCCCGCCCTTCCAGGGGTATTAGCCAATAAAATCTGCCCCCTGGAGATACCGCTGGCTCCGTCCTTCACAGGCTCTCCAGACCCCGCCCCTTCCCAGGAATCCCGGGCCGGGCCCAGCCCCCGAGTTCACCTAGGGAAGCCTCGCCCTCTCCCCTGAATCCGCAGCCTAGGGGCTAAGAAAATCCTTGCCTGCACCAGCCCCACCTCTCCCAAAGTGGGAGACCTCTTCTCTCTCTTCTCCCTCTCCCCTGCCAGGTGGCCCAGGCCCTGCCCCCCACCTGGATTCAGCTGCAGGCTGTATTTGTCCTCAAGGCCCTCCCTGGCGATGGTGACCACGAGCTCTCGCAAGAAATCGCTGTTCTAGGAATGAGAAGCACAGAAGAGATGCGGGAGGGCTGGAGGTGGAGGAAGACGCCCCAGCCCAGGCCTCACCCGCAGCCCCGCCCCCAACCTGCATCCTCCGGTAGAAGTCGCTGTTGACAGCTACGTCGTAGGCGGTACAACCCTGGCCTTCTGCGGGGAGAGAAAGGGGGTGAGACCCCCAGGCCTCCATGGGAACGCCACCGCCCAGACACAGACACGAGGAAGAAACAATAAAGGACAGCAGCCACAAGAGCCAGAGAGATTCGGAGGCGATCAGGAAATGAGGACTCAAAACACGCATTTGCCAGTCTGGACTCTCATAACCAGTCTCCTCTCCAGCTCCAGCCTCTTCCCCTCTGGTCCTTCCCCACCGTGTCCCAGAGCTGACCCTGCCCCCCCAATGGCTCCCCGGTGCCCCCAGGCTAAGGTCTGAGTCCTTCAGCCTAGGCTGCAGGCCCTGTGTGGTCTACCCCTCCTACCTGGAAAGAAGCTCACTTCTCTAGCACCTCGTCCCTTTAAATTTCTTCCAAACACTCTTGATTACTGACCAGTCCAACTCAGTCATTCTGTCTGGATCCCTCTGTCCCCTCTGCCTAGAACTCTCTTCTCTGCCTTGGCCTGAAGAACACCTCTGGTTCTTTCAAATCTTATATCTGGAATTGCCTCCTCCAGGAAGCCTTCCCTGATCCCTCGGTGGGGTTTAGAGCTCTCTGCAGCGCAGCACCAATCACACCACATTGAAGTCCCATCTGTCTCCTTCGCCCTTGCCCAAGACTGGGAGTTTCTCACCGGCAAGTTCCGGGCTTGAGAAGTCCCTACTCCCCAGGGCACTGCCCAAAGCTTGGTCGCAGGAGACTTCAGGGGACATATGTGATTTGAAAAAACAACGATATAGACACAGAAATGCAACAGAGACAGAGGTCGACAAGGCGGAGACAGAGAGACAGGAAAGAAGGGAGGAGAAGAAAACAGGGATGAGAGCGAGAGCTGGCCCGGGACTACAGCCAGGAGATCCACTAATGAGTACACTGCCCAGCCGTCCCTCGCCCCAGGGTGGGGCAGGGAGAAGTGCCAGCCTGGCTAGGTGGGCAGAAGCAGGACTGCCCTATGCGGCAGGTGCTGGATGCCCAGGAGGCTAGGGATTCACCACGGGAGAAAGGATCAAATCAGAGGGGCCCCATTTCTGGGTCCTGAGGGAGGAGGATCCTGGGCCCTGGATTTTTGGATCCTAGGGAAGAGAGGACCCAGGGGGCTGGATTCCTGGGTCCTCTGAGGGCACTGACTTGCATCCAGTTCGGCGTGAGGCTCTCCCAGACTCATAGGGATGCGAAACCCGGCTTGGTCCTCCTCCAGCATCTGAAGCAGCTCATCCTCGGTCACGTCAGCGGGAGGAGGGATGGAGGGCGAGTGGCAGATGTTGATGAAAACCTTCCCTTCCGATGAGTTGGTCTTTACGCAGAAACCTGGTGGGAATGGGTTTGTCCTGACCATCTGTCTCTGCATGGGGCTCAGTTTCTGTCCACGCACTCCTCGATCTCCGTCCGCCTTTTGATCTGTCCTCCTTTTTGGGTCTCGGTCCTCCATGTTCTGGTCCGTTCCCCTCCCTGCCCCTAGGATCTCTGATTCTCTTTCTATCTTTGAGCCGCTGTCCCCCAGTCACTCCTGTCCTCCCCCTCCTCTCTTTGGATCTTGGCCCCTTCCCTGCTCTCTCTGGGTCTCTTCACTCCACCCCACCCCCCACCCCCCACCAGGCCTCTGTGCTCTATTACTGTCTCTTTCCTCTCTCCTCTCTGTGTCCCCAGCCCCCAGTCTCTGTCCACCTCTCTCTGGGACTCTGTCCCTCCCTCTTTGGGTTTCTGCCTTCCTCACCAGGCTGAGGTTGGATCTGTGTTGACTCTGGTCTGCTTGTCTGGGCTTGCTGGAGCTCCTTGGAGGCCTGTGTGAAGGAAAACAACCTCTAGATGTGGCGTCTGAGTTATCAGACCCCTCCTTTGTTCTTCAAACGTTTATCGAGCGATTTTTATGTATTAGAGCTGTGCAGGGAATAAGACATACTATGTCCTTTTCCTCCTTTGAGGATCCCAAAGAACAACCCCAACCCCACTTTCGTTTCTTCCAGAACCTAGCAAACTGGGAGTTCAGCAACTACAATTCCATGTAAGGCCCAGTTGCCGCCCTACTGCATTCTGGGAACTGTAGTCCCATCTCTGAGCACTAAGGGAAAAACACCCCCCGAATACCCAGGGACCCAGGAGCTGGTCAGGGCGCACCTGCAGCAGCAGCTCCTCGAAACGCGCCGTCTCAGCGCCCATTGTCTCTGCCTCGCTTAGCTCCGGCACCAGCAGCCTCGAGTCCGCCATGGCCCTGGGGAAGAGACCTAGGCGTCCTCAGCAACCCCGACGTGGGGAACCTTCGCCGGGATCCGAACTCTGGGGCCTGCGGCCGGGCCCTCAACCGACTCCCGACAGCCACTATTCTGTACGAAAATCTAAGAATCTGGCCTGAGACTACAATTCCACTCAGACCAGATACCGTCGTCAAATCCGTTGGGAGCCAATATCTCTAGATGCTCTCTAGGTCCTACCCGCCCCATGTGTAAATGACAGCCACTCTTCCGGCCTCTGCGCAAGCCACACTTCCGACTACCCGGACGTTCATTCGTCAATCCCGCAACCGCATGCGCGCTACTGACCAATCATGGCCTAAATCTGAAGCCCCGCCTCTCACCTCAACCAACCAAAACTAAATCCTGAGACTGCGCACTAAGTGCCACACTTCCTGTGTCGCTTAAAGCCACACTTCTCCCGACAAACACGTCTGTCCAACTAACGGGGCAATCAAGGCTGGCACACTTTCAAAACTTTAATTTCAATGTCCATCCTAAAAGACCCCCTTCTGATCTCTGAACTATCACTTCGTCCCAGAGCTAGAGTCGATTCTCTAGTAAACGTAATTTGGACTAAAAGCGGCACTTCCTGTCTCCCATATATGAACAGGGGGGCGAGAAGACACACCAGTACGGTCTGGAGCCCTCCTAACTATTTGCGAGGCGCCCACATTTTCGTTCCCCCTTCCCCCGCCGCTTTGAGGACCGCGCATGCTCCAAACTATATTCCCCCAGGCGGGCCTGTAGGCGGGGTCACCGGCTCCTAAGGCGGGGTTACGCTCTATCTCCGTAGCCCCGCCCCTGGGGCTGGAGTGGGTGGTGCCGACTTCGGACCCCAAGGTTCCCCTTTGGCAGAGAGCCCCGCAGTCCTTCGTGGAAAGCGGCTCAGGCCGGGTGATGGCTGCGGCGACGCGCACAGCGCCCCGCGCCCGAGAAATCTTCACCACGCTGGAGTACGGACCCGCGCCGGAGAGCCACGCATGCGCACTGGTGAGGCCCTGCCTGGCCACACTGCCTACACGTCCCCCCTCACCTTCCCCCGCCCTCCAGGCCCTGTTTTGTGCGCGGACTCCCGTGATCCTCCGCGGCTGTTCAGCAGCCCCGCCCCTTTCCGTCCCTTGATTCCCGCCCCGCCTTAGACCCAGCCCTGGAGCATGTTCCCAGGAGCCCTTGCGGTGGCCGTCTCAGCCTTTTAGTCTCTTGCGTTGATTCTTAGGAGCTGCTGTGCTCCGCGCTGCAGAGCTCACGGAGGTGTTTCCCCGATTCCTCAGAACCCCCCCGAGAGGCTCCTGGGATTCCTCAGGGCCCCCTCAGGATCTCCCGTGATCCCCCGGGACTCCGAATTCCTCTGGGGCTCCGTGATCTTTCAAGGACACTCAGAACCCCCTCAGACCTCCCGCGTTTCCCCCAGAACATTCTGTGGCTCTCATGGTCCTCCAGGACCCCCCGCATTCCTGGGGGGCTCCCTTTATCACTCGGAGACCTTCGAAACCCCCGTAGAGCCCTCGTGATTTCTCAGGGCCCCCTCGATCCTTGCGGGGCTCCTGTGATCTCGGGAACTCTCAACCCCAGAATACATCAGACCTTACTGTAATTACCTGCTGCCCCTCCGAAGACCCCCGTGGGGCTCCCCTGACCCCTCACGGCCTCTCAGAATGTCCCTTGGGGCTCCCGTGATTCTTCAGGGCCTCTTAAGATCCTCATGAGGATCCCGTGATCCCTCGTGGTTCTTCAGAACTTCCCTAAGACTCACATGACCCCTCAGCGTCTCCCAGAACCACCTTGGGGTTCCTTGGTGCATAAATAGGGTGCCTTGAATATTCTGTAGTTATCTAGACCCCTCAAAATCCCGCCGTGGGGCTCTCGTCATCCCACAGGGGCCTCTAGCACCCGGGCGTGGGAAGCTTGGGCTTCTCTTAATGGAGAGAAAAGGAGGCTGGAACTGTGGTCCAAGTGGAAGAAGATGAGGCCAGAGCCTGCGCGGGCTGTGGAGATGGAGAGGAGGGGATGAGGCAGAGATCCAGGAGAAACAGGGTATAGGGGATTGAGAGGGCAAGAACTGGGGTCTGGTCATGTGACTGCGTGGCTTTTCTGCCCCCACCCCATGGTGAACCTAGGAAGAGCCAGACTCAGGGGGGACAGAGGCTGAGCTTGGTTATCACATAATGAGTGTAAAGGACCTGGGGATAGCCTTGGGCTGTGGCAGGAATCAAATGCTACTTGGGCCTGAACCTCAGATCTGGAAACGGACCTGGGAGTCACCCATGTAGAAAGAACCATGGGAGTGACCAAATTATCTAGAAATAGAGTGTAGACTCAGATAAGAGGATCTGGGATAAAGTACAGAGAATTCCCACACTTGGAGGTGAAGCTGAGCCCCCGTATTCAGAGGCCATGCCCCCACCACCATCCCAAGCCAAGGTGCCAGGGTCTCAGCCTTACAGTCTGTGGGCCAGACTCAACCCACAAACATTTTCTTTGGCCTGACCTTTATGTTTGAAAATGTGAATTAGCCAACAACTAATTCCGTGTAAACATCCGGGATTCCAGCTCCTCTTGAAAATCCAATCCTCAGAGTTGGCAAGCTTTGGCTCACATTTCCTGACAAAAATCATCTGGATCCAGTAGCGACTGTTTTTAGACAAGTCCTGAATTCCCAGTCTCCAGCAGGCCCCCTTCTCGCACTAATATGGCCTGGCAGCACCCTGCGGACATTCTTTTAGAGGTTTGTTTTTCTTTGGGGAAAGTTTTGCAAACTTCCGCAGAATACTGATTATTCTGAACTCCCGTTTACCCATCGCTCAACTTCAACAATTATCAACATTTGGTCTAATGTTGTATCTCTTTGTTTTCTCCCTTTTTTCTGGAGTGATTTTAATCCCAGTTGTCATGTTATTTTCCCATAAATATTGTAATCCTCATTTCTACGAGATAAGGGCTCATTTTGTAATGTAACCACCGTGCCATTTTCACACTTGGCAACATTAACAGTCCTTCTTCAATATCATCTAATGCCCAGCTCATGTTCATATATCCCCAACTATTTCAAAAATGTCTCTCCCTGGGTGGCAGGGGCGGCGGGCCAGGGGGGAGGTATGTTTGAATTTGAGACTTCTGGCTGACCATTTCATTTTAAAGATTTTATTTTTCCTTTTTCTCCAAAATCCCCCAGTACATAGTTGTGTGTTTTTAGTTGTGGGTCCTTCTAGTTGTGGCATGTGGGACACTGCCTCAGCGTGGCCTGATGAGTGGTGCCATATCTGCGCCCAGGATTTGAACTGATGAAACCCTGGGCCGCCGAAGCAGAGCGCGAGAACTTAACCACTTGGCCATGGGGCCGGCCCCTGACAATTTCATTTTAAAGTAAGCAGGGTTAGAGAAAAATCGGAAGAATGTGGCATCGGGGAAGGTAAGAGAAAACAGAGTTTGTAGAAGGAAAAAGTGGGAGGCGTGTCTTGGATTTAGCAAGGATTTAGGGAAGACAGGACCAGAGAGAGAGAGAAACATTTAGCAGACGTGGAGGCGAAATGCAATAAAATTAATGGAAAGTCTCGGGGCCCGCCCGGTGGCACAGTGGTTAAGTGCGCACATTCCACTTCCGGGGCCCCAGGTTCGCTGGTTCGCATCCCGGGTGCGGACATGGCACCGCTTGGCAAAAGCCATGCTGTGGCAGGCGTCCCACGTATAAAATAGAGGAAGATGGGCATGGATGTTAGCTCAGGGCCAGTCTTCCTCAAAAAAAAAAAGAAAGTCTTAAGTCGTGCTGCTCTGAGCCTGTGACGTGTATTGGTCTATTTGATCCTCACCATGGCCCTGTGGAGTAGGGAGGGACTATGATTATCCTCATCTGCCAGTCAGCTCCCAGCTGGCTCAGCCAAGGCCAGGGTGTTCGAAGGCCCTGGCTAAGGTTGCACAGCAAGTAAGCACTGGGGCCACATTCAAACCTGGGCTGTGTGGCCCCTAACTCCAGGAACTCGATGCTAGGCTGCCCCTCCTGCAACGCCCGTGTGCTGTCTTGGCCTCAGTTAGATGCCTCACAGCCAAATAAGTTACACGTGGCAGGGTAGCATCAGCCCTGTGTCTTCAGTGAGGGTCCACGTTGCTCCCGCACGTGATGACAGCTGACAGCTGAGGTGGGAGGGAACGCCATCACACAGGTAGGCCTGGAAGCCACCTGGCATAGAAGGCATACATCCCGAAGAGAGCCTACTACCGCTTGATCCAGCCTCCCGGGCATTGCTTCCAGGGTCCTGGCAAGGGGCGTGCCCCGTCCCAAGAATGCACAGCACTCCAGAAACCCCAGTGATCTGGCTTCCTACTGGATATTTACGGCGTCTTCCCAGTTTCCCCAGGCCAGGGACAGTGGACCTGTCAGGGGTCGATGTTGCCTCAGAATGCAGCTGAATCGTATCAGGTTTCCAGGAAAATAGCAAGTTAACCTAAGGTCATTTCTCCGTGGAGGAGAAAAGGCTTTGTAACTGCCAAAGGGGATCTTCTATCCGCCACAAGACAAGCCAACAGTCGGGAGGCAAGATGGTAGGAGAGAAAGGGTCTTTTATTCCAGCTTGCCAGCAAGGGGGAAGATGGTGGACTCGTGTCCTAAAGAACCATCTTAAAGCTACAAAATTTTGAAGCAGTTTTGTGGACAAATGGGCTACAAAGGGGGGGTCTTGGGATGTTGACCATCTGGAGCTGTCGTCCTTGAGACTACAGAACATTCCTTTCTCTCTTCACCCACGACGGATATCAGCAGAGGTTTTTTCCCGAAGGTCGTCACATCCCTGGAAAAGCTGAAAAAACAAAGTTATCGTCTTATCAGAATAAGGAGGTCTGTGTATAAGCCAAGCCTTCAAAAATAGAGAAGCAGATGTGTACTTTTCTAAGCTATGTGCGAACTGGAGCATTGCTAATGAGGAAAAGGGGGGTCTTGTTAGAGTCCCAACGTAGTTTCCCTCTATAAGATGGCTTCCCTTATGCTAACCATCGGCTGTATTTATCTTAAGCTATTTAGGTGGCACTAACAGTTTCATTCATCTTACATTCACGTTTATGTTTAAAAGCCAATAGGATACCCCTCATATGTTGCTGGTGGCAATGTGAAACAGTGCAGCTGCTGTGGAAAACAGTTTGGCGGTTCATCAATGTTACCCCTGGGGCTGCCATTTGACCCAGACTCTGCATGGGGACTGAGCTCTCCCAGCTGCCTCCTAGACCCCTTTCCAAACTGTCCTCCTCTCCCCCAGGCCTGGCTGGACACCCAGGACCGGCACTTGGGTCACTATGTAAATGGAAAGTGGTTAAAGCCGGAACATAGGAATTCAGTGCCTTGCCAGGATCCCATCACAGGTATGAGGTGTCCCCAGTCATTCTGGGAGGGAGAGGTGTCTAGACCCCCAGCCGTACCCACCAACAACACCCCGTTCTCTTTGCTCAGGGCCCTGAGGGCAGGGAGCAACTGGTGAGAGGAGGAGGCTGAGATTTCCAGCTCTTTCTGATAATCAGCATCCTAATTATGGTCCCAATTCCCTGTGGATACTTTTTGAAGTCACTGTCTACTAAAATCCCTTTCTTGTCTGTGGGACCCAGCCAGAGCAATGACCGATAGATTTATCCCCATTTGTCAGAGGACAAAACTGAGACCCAGAGTAGGCTGGAGACAAACTTTACTGCCTTGGGATGCTACTGGGCTCCAGAAATCTCAGCCCCCTCCAGTTCTGACATGGGCTCCCTTCCCTCCCATTCATCTTCCCAGGAGAGAACTTGGCCAGTTGCCTCCAGGCCCAGGCGGAGGATGTGGCGGCAGCCGTGGAGGCAGCCAGGACCGCGTTGGAGAACTGGAGCACGCTCCCCGGAGCCCGTCGGGCCCAGCACCTGACCAGGTAATGTAGTTGAGATCTGGACCCCAGGAGGTGGGGAAGGACTTGGGAACAAAACTTTATTTCCCAATATCCCATTGAATTCATGGCAGCTAAGGCTCGTATTCCCAGCATGCCTTTGAGCCTTTAGCAACTAAAACATCTGTTTCCCACTATCCACTGGGACAGTAATGACAAAGCCTCTATTTCTCAGAATATCCTTGGGGCTCATCCGAGCTCCATTTCTCTGCAGCTCACCGGGACTGGTGGAGCCATTTTCCAGCACATTCTTGGGGCAGCTGGAGACAAAGATTCCATTTCCCAGAGTGCAATTGATATTATAGCCTAAGCCTCAATTTCCCAGCACCTTTGGGGGTTACAAGTGGCCAACATCTTTGCACTCTCAAGTGTGGAGTGTTCCCAGACTACATTTCCCATGAATCTTTGGTGCCTTCCACCCCTAGTAAATGGTGGGGATGCCCCCAGGGTTTCATGGGAATTGTAGTCCAGGTATATGGGGCATGTTCCAGGCCTCCGCCAGGCTGAGGGATAGTGGGAAATGACTTTCCCACTTGTTTTCTCCACAGGCTGGCCAAGATGATCCAGAAGCACCAGCGCCTGCTGTGGACCCTGGAGTCCCTGGTTACTGGACGGGCCGTTCGAGAGGTTCGAGACAGGGATGTCCCGCTGGCCCAGCAGCTGCTCCAGTACCATGCAGTCCAGGCACACACCCAGGAGGAGGCGCTGGCAGGCTGGGAGCCCATGGGTGAGAAGCAGGAGTCCTGGCCCCCAGCCCCCGCCTCCCTTATGACCCATCGGTGCCTGCCCCAGTCCCCTCATTTGTTCTTGCAGGAGTAATTGGTCTCATTGTGCCACCCACATTCTCCTTCCTTGAGATGATGTGGAGGATTTGCCCTGCCCTGGCTGTGGGTAATTGATGGGCTGGGGCCTGGACTTCTGGGTCTGAAGGAGGAGGGGCTGGGAGCTGGACTCCTGGTCTGAGGGAGGAGGGGCTGGGGGCCTGACTCCTGGGTCTGAGGGAGGAGGGTCTGGGGTCTGGACTGCTGGATCTGAAGGAGGAGGGGCTGGGGCTGGACTCCTGGGTCTGAGGGAGGAGGGGGCTGGGGCTGGACTCCTGGGTCTGAAGGAGGAGGGGCTGGGGGCTGGACTCCTGGTCTGATGGAGGAGGGGCTGGGGCCTGGACTCCTGGGTCTGAGGGAGGAGGGGCTGGGGCTGGACCCCTGGGTCTGAGGGAGGAGGGGCTGGGTGCTGGACCCCTGGGTCTGACAGAGGAGGGGCTGGGGGCCTGGATCCCTGGGTCTGAGGGAGGAAGGGCTGGGGGCTGGGACTCCAGGATCCTTGAGCTGCCTACCTTCCCCAGGCTGCACTGTGGTGGTCCTCGTGCCCCCAGCCTCCCCGGCGCCCCTCCTCCTGGCCCAGCTGGCAGGAGAACTGGGCTCATTCCCAGGAATCCTCAACGTGATCAGTGGCCCTACCTCCCTGGGGCCAGTCCTGGCCTCCCAGCCTGGAGTCCAGAAGGTGGCCTTCTGTGGAGCCGTCGAGGTATTTTCAGGTCTGGGAGGGGGATGAGACACGGCTCTGGGGCTGGAAGGCTCTTCCCCGGGCTGAACCCTGCGGGGGTCCCACAGGAAGGACGTGCCCTTCGGCGGACCCTGGCGGGCCAGGGTCTCGAGCTGAGCCTGGCCCTGGGGGCCGAGTCGCTGCTGCTGCTGACGGAGGCAGCTGATGTGGACTCGGCTGTGGAGGGTGTTGTGGATGCAACCTGGTCCGACCGCAGCCAGGTAAGACCCGTGCACTCATGTCCCCTCGTGTCCTCAGGGCTGTGCATTCTGTCCAGACCTTGGGGCCCTGCGTCTCTGTTCATGTTCATTTTCAGTTCTTTGCATCCCAAAGCTCTATCTTTACACCGTCGCTTATGTGGGGCTCCTCATCACCCCGAGTTTCTGAATCCCCACATCCTGGCTCTCATGGTCTTACAGAGTCAGAGGCTCTGTATCTCTTATTCGTTAGGACTCTCTTCATTTTTCGGAGTATCCATGTCTCTCATTTTCCAACCTTTCTCTTCACTCTGAATCACCAACTTTCTGTAACTCCATCTCGTACCTGGGCTTCGGGGCCTCAGAGTCTCCAGGGTCCTCGGCCACTTTTCCCTGATCCCCCTTTAATGTGTTCATGTGTGTCCCTGAGTCTCGGCCCTCTGTGGGGACCTGTCCCCACCACATGGGCCCTGAGTTCACCTGCCCTGACACCCCTTTTCCTATCAGGGCGGCCTCAGGCTTCTCATACAGGAGTCTGTGTGGGATGAGACGATGACACGGCTCCAGGCGCGGATGGGGCGGCTTCGGGTTGGCCGAGGGCTGGACGGGGCTGTGGACATGGGGGCCCGAGGGGCTGCCGCACGTGACTTGGCCCAGCGCTATGTGCGTGAGGCCCAGAGCCAGGGCGCACAGGTGAGCTGGGAGCAGAGACTCCGGGGTGCCGGCGAGGAGGGACCTGGAGGCCCGACTCCCAGGTCTGAGGGAGGGGGGCCGGGGTGCTGGACTCCCGGGTCTGAGGGAGGAGGGGCTGGGGCCTGGACTCCCGGGTCTGAGGGAGGAGGGGCTGGGGCCTGGACCCCTGGGTCTGAGGGAGGAGGGGCTGGGGGCCTGGACTCCTGGGTCTGAGGGAGGAGGGGCTGGGGGCTGGACTCCTGGGTCTGAGGGAGGAGGGGCTGGGGGCCTGGACTCCTGGGTCTGAGGGAGGAGGGGCTGGGGGCCTGGACGCCCGGGTCTGAGGGAGGAGGGGTTGGGGCTGGGCTCCCCGGTCTGAGGGAGGAGGGGCTGGGGGATGGGCTCCCGGGTCTGAGGGAGGAGGGGCTGGGGGTGGACTTCTCGGTCTATGTCTCTTTCTCCCCAGGTATTCCAGGCTGACGATGTGCCCTCAGACAGCCCATTCTATCCACCAACCTTGATCTCTGACCTGCCCCCAGCCTCCCCATGTGCCCAGACTGAGGTGAGCCCCGTAGGACCCCAGAGATCCTGTTCCATCCCCATGTCCTCAGCCTGATATGGGCAGCAGCACTCCAGCTGCGGAGGCTCCTGGGCTGGCCATTTGGCCTGGGTCTGGGGGCTGCTGACTACTCTCGGCTGGTCCCGCAGTGGGTGGGGTGTCAGAGGGAGGGGCTGGCCAGGCCGCCTGAACTCCCTCGTCACCCCTTCCAGGTGCCATGGCCTCTGGTGGTGGCCTCCCCATTCCGCACAGCCAAGGAGGCCCTGGCAGTGGCCAACGGGACGCCCCGAGGAGGCAGTGCCAGTGTGTGGAGCGAGAGGCTGGGGCAGGCCCTAGAGCTGGGCTACGGGTCAGTTGGCACCTGCAGGGGCCCAAGAAGCGGCCTGTTGGGATGGCCCAGCTTCAGTCTTGGTGTCCCCGCCTCTCTGTCTGGTCCCTCTCCCCACACTCTCTCTGATTCACTGCCTCCCTCAGCTTTCTCTTCTTCTCTCTGATGTCCCCCTCTGTCCCCACAGGCTCCGGATGGGAATAGTGTGGATCAATGCCCACGGCCTCAGAGACCCTGCCGTGCCCACAGGTGGCTGCAAGGAGAGTGGGTCTTCCTGGCACGGGGGCCCAGATGTGAGTGCCCCCTCCACACCCATCCCACCCTTCCGTCCACCCTGTGGCCACCTTGCATCCTCTTGACACTGTCCCTCTCATAGGGTCTCTATGAGTATCTGCAGCCCTCAGGGACTCCTGCCCGGCAGCCCTCCCTTTCCGAGAATCTGAACTATGACACCTTTGGCCTTGCTGTCCCCTCCACCCTTCCAGCTGGGCCTGAAACAGGGCCCAGGTGAGCTGTTCCAGGGGCTGCAACGCCCAGAATCCGTGAGGGTGTGGACGGGGCGAGGGGAGGTTGTGGCCAACTGGCCTGGAGGGCAATTTGTTAGAGCCATCGAGGGGCTTGCTGAGGATTGCATTCGGGGTCTGATGCCTTCACCCCGACCCCTGATGAGAGTCTTAATTCTGTTAAGTGAAAGTCTGCTCTCCCAGAGACTCCTGGGGCCAGGGATTCGGGGTCCCCCAGAGGCTCGTGGGAGCTGGGGTGGTTCATCCAATGGGAGGCCATGGGCTCTGAGCAGCCCTGGCCCCAGGACCCAGCCTCACGCGTCACTTTGCTCCAGCCCAGCACCCCCCTATGGGCTTTTCGTGGGGGGCCGTTTCCAGGCTCCTGGGGCCCGGAGCTCCAGGCCCATCCAGGATTCCCACGGCAATCTCCATGGCTACGTGGCTGAGGGCGGAGCCAAGGACATCCGCGGTGCTGTGGAGGCTGCCCACCAGGCTGCCCCTGGGTAAGCGGGTCACACGGGAGAGCCCAGGGGTCGTGGGGCATCAGAGGGGGCAGTCTGGGACCCCCAAGGGCTGATGGGATGTGGGTCTGGCCCCTCACTCCCCTCCCCAGAAGGATGGGCTGTGGGGCCTGGACCCCCGGGGTAGGGGCTGCGGACAGAGGTGGGGCACCTGGGAAGAGCCGGGACCAGGATGCCGACCCCGATGTGCACTGTCCGCCCGCAGCTGGGTGGGCCAGTCGCCAGGGGCTCGGGCAGCCCTGCTGGGGGCCCTGGCGGCTGCGCTGGAGCGCAGGGAGTCCGCACTGGCCACGAGGCTGGAGAGGCACGGAGTGGAGCTCAAGGTCGCCAAGGCCGAGGTGGAGCTGAGTGTGAGGCGGCTTCGGGCTTGGGGGGCCCGGGCCCAGGCCCAGGGCCACACCCTGCAGGTGAGAGGGGTCCGTGTGTGGGCAGCCAGGTGGGCGGTCTGCAGTGGGGTCAGAGCGGAGGCTCTGGAATGAGCAAGCCAGATGTGGGGTCCAGGCGCAGCCCCACTGGCTTCCAGCTGCATGGTCATCGGCAAGTGGCCTCACCTTTCTGCACCTTGATATTCTCATCTGTGTAATGGGCATATGGCTCACCTTATAGAGGAGCGTTTCAGATGGTTTTAAGTGACCCATTACTGGGCTGTAAAATCAATTTAGTGAGTTGGAACCGTGAATTTTTTCTCTTTTCTTTTCTTTTTTTTTTTTTGGTGAGGAAGATTAGGCCTGAGCTAATATCCGCCACCAATCCTCCTCTTTTTGCTGAGGAAGACTGGCCCTGAGCTAACATCTGTGCCCATCTTCCTCTATTTTATATGTGGGACGCCTGCCACAGCATGGCTTGACGAGCAGTGTGTAGGTCCACACCCGGGATCCAAACCTGCAAACCCTGGGCTGCCCCAGGGGAGCATGTGAACTTAACCACTGTGCCAGGCCCCATGGCTTTTTTTTTTTTTTTAGAAAAAGAGAATAGGATAGAAAATAGAGAGTACATTGCACAGAGTATTCTTGGTGTGACTTTTGTTTCATTTATGTACATAATATGCAACTGCGTATGGATACTGGGTTGGTGTGACCCATATGGCGGGTCCAGTGAAGAAGGCAGGAGGATTGAGCGACTCGGGCGATGGCATAGGAGTACTCAGGGATGGAGATAACAGAAAGATAGCAAGTCATGGGACCTGGGTCTCCTCCATGAATGATTGCAGTCATACAATTATACGACAGTATTGACCATGAGGAGTTGTGACGGAGACTAAATGAGTTGAGCACCTAAGGCCTGAGACGTAGCCAAAGGCTCACAAACTGTTTGCTTGTGGGTGGCCAATAAGCTCATTAGTCATTGGAGAAATGCAACTCAAAACCGCGACGAGATATCATTATGCACCCATTAGGGTGGCGACATTCAAAAGACGGACCATAGCAAGTGTTGGTGAGAATGTGGAGGAACTGAGACTCTCGCACCCTGTGAGGTGGATGTAAGAGGGACGACCCCTTTGGAAAACAGTTTGTCAGTTTCTTAAAAAATGAAGTACACTCTTACCATATAACGCACCATGATTCCTAGTTATTTGTTTCAATAGACTTAATTTGTAGGTTTTATCCCAAAAGAACTGAAAGCATAGATTCCCTAGAAAGACTTACATACAGTTGTTTATAGCAGCATTATTCAGAGTAGCCAAAAACTGGAAGCAATCCAAATGTCCCTCGATAGGTTACTGGAGAAACGAGGTGCGGTTCATCCACACAGTGGAATCCTGCTCGGCGGTCAAGGAATGTCCATGCTACAGCATGGATGAATCTCAAAATGACTGAGCTGGTGAAAGAAAGCAGATAAAAGACTGTATGATTCCGTATCTAGAAAGTTCTAGAAAACTCTAGAACATACAAACTAATAGAAAGCAGATCAGAGGTTGTCTGAGGACAGAGAGAGTTCAAATAGGGGCAGGAGGGAAGGATTACAAAGGGGCACGAGGAAATTTTGTGGGGTAAAGTTCATTATTATCTTTATCTTTTTTTTTTTTTTTTAAGTCTTTTGTCCTCTTCTTCTTCTTTTTTTTTTTTTTGGAAAGTTGGCCCTGAGCTAACATCTGTTGCCAATCTTCCTCTTTTTTTTTTTTATTGTGGTCTAAATAGTTTATAACGTTGTGAAATTTCAGTTGTACGTTAATATTTGTCAGACACGGTGTAAATGTGCCCCTTCATCCCTTTGCCCTCCCTCTCTCTCTTCCCCCTCATAACCACGAAATTTTTCTCTTTGTCCATGTGTTTGTTTATCTTCCACATATGAGTGGAATCATCTGGTGTTTGTCTTTCTCTGTCTGGCTAATTTTGCTTAACATCATACCCTCCGGGTCCATCCATGTTGATGCAAATGGGACAATTTCATCTTTTTTATGGCTGAGTAGTATTCCATTGTATATACATACCGCATCTTCTTTCCATTCATCCGTTGCTGGGCACTTGGGTTGCTTCCACATCTTGGCTGTTGTGAATAATGCTGCAGTGAACATAGGGGTGCATAAGTCTGTTTGGATTGTTGACTTCAAGTTCTTTGGATAGATACCCAGTAGTGGGATGGCTGGGTCATATGGTATTTCTATTTTTAATTTTTTGAGAAATCTCTGTACTATTTTCCATGGTGGCTGCACCAGTTTGCATTCCCACCAGCAGTGGATGAGGGTTCCCTTTTCTCCACACCCTGTGCAACATTTGTTATTTTTTGCCCTGGTCATTATAGCCATTCTAACGGGCAGAAGATGATATCTGAGTGTAGTTTTGATTTGCATTTCCCTGATGATTAGTGATGTTGAGCATCTTTTCACCTACTTATTGGCCATCTGTAGATCTTCTTTATAAAAATGTGTGTTCACGTCCTCTGCCCACTTTTTGATTGGGTTGTTTTTTTTTTTTTTTTGTAGTTCGGTTGTGTGAGCTCTTTATATATTATGGAGATTAACCCCTTATCGGATATATGATTTGCAAATATTTTCTCCCAGTTGGGGGGTTGTTTTTTCATTTTGATTCTGGTTTCCTTTTCCTTCCAGAAGCTCTTTAGTCTGATGAAGTCCCACTTGTTTATTTTTTCTTTTGTTTCCTTGTCCAAGGAGACACGGTATTTACAAGATCCTTTTAAGGCTCGTGTCAAAGAGTGTACTGCCTGTATTTTCTTCCAGAAGTTTTATGGTTTCCAGTCTTACCTTCAAGTCTTTGGTCCACTTTGAGTTTATTTTTGTGTATGGAGAAACATAATGGTCAAGTTTCATCCTTTTGCCTGTGGCTGTCCAGTTTTCCCAGCACCATTTATTGAAGAGACTTTCCTCTTTCTGTTGTATCTTCTTGGTTCCTGTGCTGAAGATTAGCTGACTGTAGACGTGTGGGTTTATTTCTGAGCTTTCAGTTCCGATCCATTGATCCGTGTGTCTGTTCTTGTACCAGTACCATGCTGTTTTGATTACTGTGGCTTCGTAATTTATTTTGAAGTCAGAGATTGCAATGCCTCCAGCCTTGTTCTTATTTCTCAGGATTGCTTTGGCTGTTTGGGGTCTTCTGTACCCCATATGAATGTTAACATTCTTTGTTCTCTTTCTGTGCAGAATGTCGTTGGGATTCTGATTCGGACCTCTTTTTTTTCCCTCCCCAAGGCCCCAGTGCATAGTTGTGTATCCTAGTTGCAAGTCCTTCTAGTTCTTCTATGTGGGATGCTGCCACAGCATGGCTTGATGAGCAGCGTGTAGGTCCACACCCAGGATCCGAACCCACGAACCCTGGGCCCCCAAAGCAGAGCACGCGAACTTAACCACTTGGCCACAGGGCCAGCCCTGAAGTTCATTATCTTGATTGTAGTGGTTGGTTTCACATTTCTCAAAACCTATCAAATTGTACCCTTTATTTATTTATTTTGAGTTTCTTTTGGGGAAGATTAGCCCTGAGCTAACATCCGGGCCCATCTTCCTCTACTTTATATGTGGGCCGCCTGCCACAGCATGGCTTGCCAAGCGGTGCCATGTCTGCACCCGGGATCCGAACCGGTGAACTCCGGGCTGGCAAAGCGGAATGTGTGAACTTAACCGCTGCGCCACCAGGCTGGCCCCCAAATTGTACCCTTTAACGTGTGTGCAGTTCAGTGAATGTCAAATATATTCAATACAGCTTTCACAAAAAACATACACGCACAAACAAACCCATGGGCCAGGTTCTGAGCCCTCAACACACATTAACTCATTTCATCCTAACAACAAATCTCTGTTGTAGGCACTGTGATTAGCCTCACTTTAAAGATGGGAAACTAAGGCCCAGAGAGGTTAAGTAACTTGCCCAGGGTCACACAGCTGGTGAGTGACAGAGCCGGAACTTGAACCCAGCACCTAGCTCCAGAGTCTGTGCTCTGAACCATCACCTGTTACATTGCTATAGGAATTGTTATGAAGCGAAGATGGGGATGAGAGGAGAGAAGGGTGGGTGATGGAGGAGGCCCTGGGAGGACAGTCAGGCTCCCCTGTCCCGCCCTTGACCTCCTACCTGTCCCTGCAGGTAGCAGAGCTGAGAGGTCCCGTGCTCCGGCTGAGGGAGCCGCTGGGTGTGCTGGCTATCGTGTGCCCGGACGAGTGGCCCCTGCTGGCCTTCGTGTCTCTGCTGGCCCCCGCCCTGGCCCATGGCAACACTGTGGTCTTGGTGCCCAGCGGGACCTGTCCCATCCCCGCCTTGGAGGTCTGCCAGGTACCGTCACTTGCCTTCCTGCCTGTCCAATGTGGTTCCCAGCAGCCCCAGGGCAGCAGACTGATGGAAGGTGCCCCCAGGCCCTCACAGAGCTCAGCTCTTCCCCCACCCCCTGGAGAACCCCAGTCCCAACATCCAAGCCTTCACTCCTTGTAGACCCAATGACCATTCTCTCTGGACCAGGACCCCAGCCCCACTTCTTCCGGGAGCCCATGGCCACTCCCCAGGTGCTCACACCTCGCCCTGCTCCCCTGCCCTTGGGCTCTCTCACTCTTTCCCTTGCCACCCTGGATGACCCACTCTCTGATCCCCTAGGATGTGGCCACCTTGTTGCCAGCAGGCCTGGTGAACGTGGTGACAGGCGACCGTGACCACCTGACCCGCTGCATGGCCTTGCACCAGGACGTCCAGGCCCTGTGGTATTTCGGATCTGTCCAGGTATGCTTTGTTTGCCTCTCCTCAGCATCTTTGGGAACATGGCGGCACCTGAACTCCCGTTGCTAAGGGGGAGAAACTCCTTGGCAACCAGGTTCTGAGGTCCTGCCCCGTTAGAGCCTGGTTGCTAAAGAAAAGGATCTCCTTAGCAACAGGGGCCTGAGACCCCGCCCATCCCAAACACCTAATCTTATTGGACAACCCCTTGCTAAGGACCGCATCCTAGCGACAAAGTCAGAAGCCCACAGTCCACCCTCTTAAACCTCCTTAACAAGAGCCTCGGGCCCCATTCCTTTGCATGTGGGCTGTCAACAGGGAGGAAATTCCCTAGCCACAAAGGTCAGCCCTGTTTCCCTCAGCATCTGGAAGTTTCTCTTGCTAGGAGCTGAGCAGTGTAGCCAGAGAGCCTAGGTCAAGCCTTGAGGCCCCTCCTCAGTAAGAGTCCTTGTTGCCAAGGCAGCAGCTGCTTAGCAACCAAGCCGCCGGAATTGCTGATGCCCCCTCTCCCCTCGCCAGGGCTCCCAGTTTGTGGAGTGGGCCTCAGCAGGAAACCTGAAGCCAGTGTGGGTGAACAGGGGCCTCCCGCGGGCCTGGGATCAGGACGCCGAGGGGGCAGGTCCGGAGCTGGGGCTGCGGGCAGCACAGACCAAGGCCCTGTGGCTGCCCATGGGAGACTGACGCCTGTGTACCGCCACCGCATCTTGGACGGAGGAGAGATGGGTGCAAACTGTCACCAGACGCCTGAAACTTTCCTCTTATGATGGTTCCCATGCTCTCTAAGACACCCTGACCAACCTCGGCTGGGCTTCTGAGGGGAGGGAGACAGCAAGCTGCAACTTCTGGTCTCTTTGAGGCCATTTGAGTTCTGAGACTTGGCAGCCCAGTGGGCTGGCTCCAGAACCACACAGTGTTTATGAAACCGATAAGGGGACCTTGGAAGCCCCAGCCAAGGCCATGGGGCCTCTCGTCTCTTCTGGTCTGCTCCATCCGGTGGCTCCTGCTCTTTAACTTTGTCTCCTTCTGCATTGCCTCAGAATCCATAGGGTGCTGGTCTAAAATAAAATTCAGTAGCTCTCTGCAATAAAACAAAAGCCCTGGTAAGTGACTTCTGCCAGTTTCCGCAGTGTAAATGCTCCCACCGCGTCAGATTTCAAGCTCCAGATAATTGAACAACCAAATGACAGAATTCCTGAATTTTTTTCTTCTTTTTTTTTTTGCTGAGGAAGATTTGCCCTGAGCTAACATCTGTGCCAGTCGTCTTCTGCTTTATATATGGGATGCTGCCACAGCATGGTTAATGAGCAGTGTGTGTATCTGCACCCGGGATCCAAACCCGCCAACCCTGGGCCACTGAAGTGGAGTGCACAACTTAACTGCTATGCCACCAGGCTGGCCCCCAGGATTGCTGAATTTTTAGCAGTCGGTTCCCATGAGCCAAAATGAGCCACTCCACCATACCACTGTTTTAGAATTCTTTTCGATGCAAGGAACTCACTCATGCTAGCTTAGGATAAAAGAGAATTTTCTGGAAGGCTACAGAGATACCTTACCGAAGACAGGGCAAGACATGCATCCGGGCACCCCGGGTCCTGAGAACCTGGAGTGTAGGCAGATCCTTTTTTCGTGGGCCCGGGATCTTTTGGGTCTTGTATCTGCCTGTCTGCTTCATTTGAATCTTTCTAGGAAAGACTTGACTTTAGGGAGGCTGCTTAACGGCTCTGAGCCTCACTTTCCTCATCTGTAAAATGGGGCTAAGTGACGGGTACACAGGACGTGCTTAATGAGTGTTGGCTTAATTAGAGGTTGATTTTGTCCTGGGCCACCTCTTGTCGGCATTGACTAAGTCTGGACGCAGAGCTTACCTCTCCCAGGACCTGGACGTTTGCACGGGAGCGACACGGAGGGAGGGGAGCGTTGGTGGGAAGGCTCTGGAAGGCTCTGGAAGGCTCGGGTTCCTGCCTGCAGTTTGACAACTCCCTCTGGACTCTGTGGGCTGCCTCAGGGTCCTTCTTGTTAATCTGTTGCCTTAACCAGCCCAAGCCCGTCTCGGCAGGTCCATGTGCCCCCGTCCCAGACCACAGACGACGCTCAGCACTGCATCCCCGGGAGGGGAAGTCTGATTGGCCAGCCTAGGTCAGGTGTCCACTTCTGGTCCAGTCATCTCTGGCCGGGAGGCAGGAGCTCCTCATCAAAGCAGCATCCAGTCGGTCCAATATCCACTGGGCGCCTACTATGAGTAAGGCACTGTTCCAGGCGCTGGGGAGATGGCCGTGAACAAGAAGCTCCTGGCCTCCTGGAGCTGACATTCTGGTGGGCGAGGTGGGTATTTGTTTGCAGTTGCTGCTGTAACAAATGATCACAAAGTTAGTGGCTTAAATAAAACAACACAACGTGTGACCTTACAGTTCTGGGAGTCAGGAGTCCAAAGTGGGTCCAAAATCAAGGTGTCGGCAAGGGCTGCAAGTTTGTCCCAAGGGCACTAGGGAGCCATAGAGGGTCTATGAGCAAAGGAGAGGCAGTCTCAGCTCTGGTTGAAAGACATACAGAGGTAACCTAAGGTGCCATGTACTATAATAGAGGAAACTCGGGGCACCCTGGGGGCCCAGAGAAAGCACCCTAGCCAGCCTGAGAGTGGGGGGGATGAGAGGTGGCAGGAATCTCCCCAAGGAAGTTGCCGTCTCGTTGAATTTTTTTCTAACTTTATTGAGATATGATTGACCAATAAAAATTGTATATATCTTGGTTGTACAACATAATTTTTTCAAGGTGTGCAACATGACGATTTAATATGTATGTGCATTGGGAAATGATTACCATGGTCAAGTTAATCAACACCCCCGTAACTCCACATAGTTACCTTTTATATATGTTGTGTAGACACGGGAGATCTATTGTCTTAGCGACTTTCAGGTCTACAATTCTTGAAACCGGTATTGACTAGTTTTGTTAACTATAGTCACCATATTGTACATTAGAGCCTCAGAACTAATTCGTCTTTTAACTAAAAGTTTGTACTTTTTGACCAACATCTCCCCATTTCCCCCAATCCCCAGCTCCTGGCAACCACCATTCTAGTCTCTGGTTCTATGAATTCAGCTTTTTTAAGCCATTACTTGCTCTTTTTTTTTTTTTTCTGGTGAGGAGGATTGGCCCTGAGCTAACATCTGTTGCCAATATTCCCCTTTTTTTTTCCTCTCCAAAGCCCCAGTACATAGTTGTGTATCCTAGTTCTTAAGTCCTTCTCTTTCTCTGTGGGACGCCACCACATCATGGCCTGATGAGCAGTGTGTAGGTCCGCACCCAGGATCCGAACCGGCAAAAGCCTGAGCCACAAAGTGGAGTGTGTGAACTTAACCACTGAGCTACAGGGCCGGCTTTTTTAGAAGCTGAATTCAGCTTTTCTAGATTCCACATATAAATGAGATCATACCGTATTTGTCTTTCTCTGTCTGGCTTATTTAACGTAACAATGTCCTCCAGTTCCATCCACATTGTCACCAATGGCAGGATTTCCTTCTCTTTTTTTTTGAGGAAGATTAGCCCTGAGCCAACATCTGCTGCCAATCCTTTTTTTGCTGAGGAAGACTGGCCCTGAGCTAACGTCTGTGCCCATCTTCCTCTACTTTATTCGTGGGACACCCACCACAGCATGGTTTGCCAAGTGGTGCCATGTCCACCCCCGGGACCCGAACTGGCAAACCCTGGGCCACCGAAGCGGAATGTGAGCGCTTAACAGCTGTGCCTCCGGGCCGGCCCCTGCATACTGTTTTTCATAGTGGCTGCACCAACTTACATTCCCACCAATGTTACCGCCTGAAGCGGGGTCGTCTACCCGCCACAAGACATGCCCGTAGTCAAGAGGCAAGGAGGTAGGAGAGACAGGACTTTTTATTACAACTTGCTGGCAAAGGGGAAGACGGCCGACTGATGTCCAAGAGAACCATCTTCAGGGGGCGCAGAATCTGGAAGCCGTTACACAGGCCTGTGGGTTACAGGGAGGGGGTAGGAAACTCCGGACCCCTGGTGTTGCAGCCTGGGACTTGCACATCAGACCTTTCAGCTGTCATGGATATCGGTGCGGACTCTCTGGAGGCCATCACATTCCTGGAGAACTCGAAAGAACAAAGCGATCATCTTCCCGCAGCTGGGAGGGGCCGCAAAATCTACAGAGCCTGCAAATTCCCCGGCGCAGGACGATTACTTATCTAGGCAACGAAAGCAAAGATTCAAGGGGCCGGTGAGTCAGGGTTATTCATGGTTCCAATATGGCTTCTCCAGGTTGGCTTCTCTTACGCTAACTGTGTTGAGGCGGTGTCCCCAACAGTGCAGAAGGGTTCCCTTTTCTCCCTGCTTCTCTCTGGCTTTTGGGTAACAGCCATCGGAACAGGCGTGAGGTGATACCTCATTGTGGTTTTGATTTGCATTTCCTGATGATTAGCGATCGCACTGAGTCTTCCAGGACACTGACGATCTGATTAGGCTAGAAAGGTGGTGGTGGGAGAGCATCCTAGGCAGAGGGAACAGCATATGCAAAGGCCCGGCGGTGGGAAACAGCCTTGAGGGAACTGTAGTGGGTTGAGTGGTGGCTGCTCAAAAAGATGTGTCCACATCCTCACCTGGAACCTATGAATATGACCTTATTTGGACAAACGGTCTTTGCAGATAGAATTAAGTTAAGCATCTCAAGATAAGCTCATCCTGGGTCATCCGAATGGGCCCCACATCTAATGACTTGTCCTTATAAGAAAGAGAAGAGATGGGACGCGGTGAGAAGAGGAGAAAGTCGTGTGAAGACGGAGGCTGAGAGAGAACTCAATCTGCAGCGCCTCTCTTCTTTCCCCAGAGGTTGGAGGTTGGAGGTCAGAGGTCGGCAAGTTGGGCTGATACCCTGTGCCTCTAAGCCCCAACCTAATCACATGGTTGGGCCTTCTGGCCTGACCAGCCCCCTTCCTGAGTCTCGTCAGCATAAACTCAGGGTGGCCAGGGGGCTCCCCACGAGTAACCAAGACACCGCTATCACTTTTTCGGAAATTCCAAGGGTTTAGCGGTTGGTTGCCTCCCGGGAACCAGAGACAAAGAGCAGACGCGTTCCCTACTATACGACAATAACGAGGAAGGAAAGAGGCCAGGCTCTGTCTGTCCCTCCACTTAACAAATACTGATTGAGCACTTTCCACGAGCATCTTACCCAGCAGGGTGAGCAGACACCCACCGTGGTCTCCCGGAGCCGACGTCCCAGTGGGGGCAACTCACAAGAAGATAAGTAAACTGTGGGGTGTGTCAGAAGGCGATAAGTGACAAGGGAGAGAGCAAGGAGTGGGGGTGCTGGGAGGGGGCGCCATTTGAGAAAGGGTGGTGGGGGAGGAGTGTATTTGAGCAAACCCCTGATGAGGTGGCGGTGAGCCATGTGGGTGTCTGGGGGAAGGGCATTCCAGGCTGAGGGAACAGCCAGTGCAAAGGCCCTGGGGCAGAAGTGTGCCACCCTCTGGCACAGTGAGGAGGCGGGGGCAGAGAGGGGACAGGGCCAGGTCCTGCAGGTCTGTGTGGGCCACGGTGAGGAGTCTGATTCTGAGTGTGGTGGGAGCCAAGGGAGGCTTTGGAGCGGAGGAGGGGCGTGAGCTGACCTGCAGAACACCCTGGGGGTGCTGGTGGTGAGGGCTGTCGCAGGGAGCCGCCTGAGGAGGCGTCAGTGATATGCAGGTGGGAGATGGTGGTGGCAGCACCCAGGTGATGGCAATGGGGGTGGTGAGAAGTGGTGGGACTCTGGATACATTCTGACAGTCATTCAACAAATCTGCTGATGAGCTGGACTGTCCGTGGGCAGCGAAAGGCAGAGGTCATAGGTCAACTCCAGGGCTTTGGGCCTGAGCACCTGGAGGGATGGCGCTGCCGTCTCCCTGGATGTGGGAGGGGGCGTTTCGAGGCGGAGGTGAAGGGCTCGGGGGCCCAGCGCCCCGCTCACTGTGTGTCCCGCCCCGGAGTCAACCCCACCTCATCCTTCGCGCGCGTCGGCCG